>NW_006408524.1:13793220-13842332 GCF_000296735.1 Chrysochloris asiatica
AAAGAACCAATAGATCCATTTTGGAAGAAGTGCAGCCAAAGTGCTCCTTGGAGGCTAAGATGGCCAAATTTCATCTCTCATACTTTGGACATATTTTCAGGAGGGACTAGTCTCTGGAGAAGGATATCATGTTTGGTAAGGTGGAGGGGTCAGAGAAAAAGAGGAATACCTCAATGAGATGGCAGCATTGCCAAGTGGCAGCATCGATGGACTCAAGCATGGCAACAATAGTGAGGTTGGCCCAGGATCAGGCAGTGTTTTGTTCTGCTGTGCATAAGGTCGCTATGGGTCGGTACTGACTTGATGGCACCTAACAACAACAACAACCACAATGAGTGGGAACTGACACAATGGCATTTAACAACAACAAAAATGGGAGTCCTGGTGTGGTGCTGTGGGTTAATGCGCTGGACTGCAAAGTCTCTTTGAATTGCAAGGTCGGCAGTTCAAGTTTACCACCCAGTCCTCAGAAAACCTATACAGGGTTGTTATGTGTCAGTACCGACTCATCAGCACTTAACAACCACAACAATAGGTTAATTTAGTTTCATGTCACAGTATGTGTCTGGTTGTGTCATTCATCTTGTACAAATACTTGTACAAATACTCTTCTTCCACACACACATTAGTCACAGGGAAGTTGAGTTCCCACCAGCTGTGTTAACTAAAAATTATTGTACCTCAGATAACAATGCTTTTTTGTTAATGAAAAATAATTAGCAAATAGTCTGACTTACTCAAATTAATTTTCCAAGAAGTAAAATTGGTTTCTTTAAGCAACAAATCCTAATGAAAAAAATTAACCATTTCAATGCAGTTCTTTCTACAATGTATATGCCACTGAATAACTCAGGAGAATGCTTTTCAAATTTTTCCAAGAAGGGAGTCCCGGTATGGCGCTGTGAAATAAAGCACTGGACTGCAAGGTCGATTTGATCCACAAGGTCGACAGTTCAGACTCACCAGCTGCTCCTTGTAAACCCTGTACCAGGTCACAAAGAGTCAGAACCGACTCAAGGGCACTTAACACCAACAGCAACCCTAATAGTCTAAGTGTGAAGAGAATCACTGAGAGAGCCAGAGTGAGACGACTTCTGGGTTTTACCTTAAATTCATATAACTGTTACACTATACTTTATAATGTAGCTTAATTTTAGTATAGAGAAGTGAAACTTGCTTTCCTTCAAATGTGATAGCTGCTCTTAGAAAAATAGGGTGTATCTCTTTGTATTCTTTGGTAATACCCCTGATGTGAGAAACAAACAGTATAAATGCATTGTCAACAGAAAACAGCTATGTAAATGAACTCTCAGAAGAAGGGTACACATTAGTATTACTCGTTTGTAAGGTAATGTCACCAAGAACATCTTGAAAGAAAGCATAGACAGGGCACCTTCTGGGAGCACTATGGACCTCAGGGCAAGTGGGGCCTCAGACCACCTGGAGCCTAAGAGTATCAACTCATCATTTCACTAAAGACAAGCATATGGGCTTACTAATAGTAAGCATTAAAATGACATACTCTGGATTATTTACAAGGAGGTATGTTCATGAGGAATGTTAGGATTCAACTGTGTCCCCCTAAAATTTGTGTTGTAAATCCTGACTTCTATGCTTAACCACTGATCATCTGTGTGTTGTATGGTGATGGCCGTGTGTTGCTATGATGCTGGAAGCTATGCTACTGGTATTTTAAATCCCAGTAGGGTCACCATGATGGGCAGGTTTTGGTGGAGCTTCCAGACAAAGACAGATATGAAGAAGGAGAGGCAGACCACTTCTAAATGGTTTGCCACTGAAAATCTTATGAAAAGCAGCAGAATAGTGTCAGATATAGTGCCAGAAGATGAACTCTCAGATTGAAAAGCACTCAAAATACAACTGGGGATGAATTGCCTTGTCTTGACAAAGTAGAATTGACCGTGATGACTTGGATGCAACAAAGCTTTCAAGACCTTCATTTGCTGATGCGACACAATGCAAAATGAGAAGAAACAACTGCAAACATCCATTAGTAATTAGAACATGAAATGTACCAAGTATAAATCTAGGAAAATTGGAAGTCTTCAGAAATGAAATGGAACACATAAAGTGATATCTTAGGCATTGGTGAGCTGAAATGGGCAGGTATTGGCTATTTTGAATCAAATAATCATGTGGTTCACTATCCTGGTAATGACAGATTGAAGAGGAATGACAAAAAAGCATTTCAAGGTCTATCTTGGAAGTACAATGCTGTCAGTGATAGAATAAATTAAAAATTTGCTTAAAAGAACAATTAGTTAATACCACTTTTATTTTAAATTACACACCAAGCATTAAAGCCAATAATGATGAAATCAAGATACATTGATAATTACTGGTAATTAGAATGCAAAGGTTGGAAATACCGAGCAAGGAAATAATTAAAAAATCTGGTCTTGGTGATAGAAGTGATGCTGGAGATTGCATGATAGGACTTGGCAAGACCAACAACTGAATTCATCTGCAAATACCTTTTTTAAAACAACGTAAAAGGCAACTATGCACAAGGAGTCCTGGTTTGGTGCTGTGGGCTAATGCATCCTATTGCAAAGTCATTTGAACCGCAAGGTGGGTGGTTCAAGCTCACCAAGTGCTCCTTGGAAACCCAATACTGGGTTGCTATGGGTCAGAATCGACTCGACGGCACTTAACAACAACAACATGCACATGGACCTCACCAGATGGAACACACAGGAATCAAATTGACTGTCTCTGTGGGAAGAGATGAAGGAGGTCAGTATCATCAAAACAAGGCCAGAGGCTGACTGTGGAACACACCTTCAGTTGCTCATATATAAGTTCAGACTGAAGCTGAAGAAAATTGAAACAAGTTCATGAGAGCCAAAATATATATTGAATATACATCATCTGGATTTAGGACCCTCTAAAGACTAGAATTGATGCATTGGACACAGATGACTAAAGACCAGAAGACTTGTGGGATGGCATCAAGAGCATCATAGAGGGAGAAAGCAAAAGATCATCAGGAAAGGAAAGAAGGAAAAGACAAAAATGTATCAGAAGAGACTCTGAAAATTGCTCTTGAACATAGAGAAGCTAAAGCAAATGGAAAGAATGAGGAGGTAAAATATCTGAGCAGAAAATTTCAAAGGGCAGATTGAGAAGACACAGTCAAGTATTATAAGGAAATGTGCAAAGACCTAGAGTTAGAAAACCAAAAGAGTAGAACACATTCAACATTTCTCAAGCTGAAAGAACTGAAGAAGAAATTCAGCACTTGGGTTGCAACATAGAAGGATTCTATGGACAAGCATTAAGCTTTAAAAAAGAAGGAATACGCAGACTCACTCTACCAAATAGAATTGGTCAGTGCTCAACCATTTCAAGAGGTAGCATTTGATCAAGAACTGGTAGTATTGAAGGAAGAAGGCTTTGGCAAGAAAACAAACCTCCAGGAATAGATGGAGTACATATTTAAATATTTCAACAAACTGATGCAGCACTGGAGACACTCACTTGTCTATGCCAAGAAATTTGGAAAACGACCACCTGATCAACTGATTGGAAGTGATCCACATTTGTGCCCTTTACAGAGGAAAGTAACCCAACAGAACATGGAAATCATTAAATATTATCATTAATATCACATATGAGTAAAATTTTGCTGAAGGTAAATAAAAATTGATTGCAGGAGTACATCGACGGAGCTGTCAGAAATTCAGGTCATATTCAGAAGAGGGCTTGGAACAAGGGGTATCATTGCTGACATCAGATGGGTCTTCGCTAAAAGTAGAGTATATCAGAAAGATACTTACTTGTGCTTTATTGACTATGCAAAGGTATTGGACTATGTAGATCATAGCAAACTTGGATAACATTGGGAAGAATGGATATTCCAGAACACTTATTGTGCTCATGAGGATCCTGTGCATGAGGCAGTCCTTACAACAGAGCAAGGGCATACTGAATGGTTTAAAATCAGAAAAGTTGTGCCCCAGGGTTGTATCCTTTTACTGTGCTTATTCAATCTGTAGGTTGAGCAAATAATCTAGGAAGCTGGATTATATAAAGAAAAATGTGGCATCAGGATTGGAGGAAAAATCATTTCTACCTGAGATATGCAAATAACACAACCTTGCTGAAAGTGAAGAGGACTTGAAGTACTTATTGAAGAAGATCAAAGAATGAATCCTTCAATATGGATTGCACCTCAGTATAAAAAAAATGAAAATCTTCATAATTGGATCAATAAATATGATAAATGGAAAAAAGATTGAAGTTGTCAAAGAATTTATTTTTCTTGGACCCACACTCAACACTAAAAAAGCAGCAATTAAGGAACCAAACGATGTTTTATATTAAGTAAATCTGCTACAAAAGACCTCTTTTAAGTATTAAAGAACAAAGATGTCTGCTTGAGAACTAAGCTGTGACCCGATCCATAGTATCTTCATTTGCCTCATATGTCTGTGAAAGTCGGGCAGTGAATAAGGAAGACAGTACAGGAATCTATGGATTTGAATTACGGTGTTGGAGAAGAATATCGAAAGTAACAAGAACTGCTAGAATAAAGGAATCTGTGTTGGAAGAAGCACATGCAGAATGCTTCTTAGCAGTGAGGATGGTGAGGCTTCATCTCATCCTTCATACTCTGGACATGTTGTCAGGGGAGGACCAGTCCCTGGAGATGGACAGCATGCTCGGTAAAGTGGAGGGACAACAAAAAGGGGGAAGTCCCCCAGTGAAATGGATTGATAACAACTATGGCCTCAAACCTAACCCAGGACTGGGTAGTGTTTCTTACTGTTGTGCACAGAGTGGCTATATGTCAGAATCCCCTGGATAGCACATCACAACAACAACACGTCTGGTTCTAATCCCATTTGGGGCATGGGTTGTCTTGTCTTATTGAGGCAGGATTAGTGTAGAACATGTCTTAAATCATGATGGCTCCATAAGCACTGGACTGCAAACCATACGGTCGATGGTTCGAGCCCACCAGCAGCTTCATGGGAGAAAGATGAGGCTTTCTAGTGCTGTAAAAAAAATTTTTTTAAGATGCCTCAGAAACCCTATGCAGGGTCACTGTCAGTAGTGAGTGAAATGAGCACGTAACAACAACAGTGCCTTAAATCAGTCTCTTTTGTGATATAAAGAAATTAGCAAGCAAGTAAAGGAAGCAAGAGATGGGGTAAGACAGAAGCTGGAGATCTAGGAACCAGGAAGCAGAAGCTGAAGAAGTCAGAGCCTTCCTCCAGCTTCTATAGAAAGAGAAGCTGCCCCTTACAGCCAGTGCTCTGAGTTCAGACGTCTAGACTCTTTAACTCTGAGAAGAGATGTATTTATCAACAACAAAACCATCTACTTGTGGCATTTTTGCTATCACAGCAAGGAAACAGTGCAGTTGTCAGTAGGGGTTGGAAGAGCGAACTACAAAAAACAGTTCGTTTTTGAAAAGGTATCCATTGTCTCTCAAAGAAGCACATTGACTACCTTAATATTAAACATCAACCACCTTAAAATGGGTGATATTTAATACATTCTATATCTAAGTGAAAAACTCTTCTTATATCAGTTCAGTGTTCTAAAATTATGTTTGTTTCTTAAAGTCACATGGTGGAAGTTCATGGTTTCATGCTCTCAAGTTCAAGATAAAAGAAAATGAAGGGCTTTGATAAGCTCCTTTTCCCCCATGCAGCGAAACAGCTCAGGGTTCTCTGGCAGGGCTGTGCATTTTCGTTTATGACATTCAGAAATTGAAAGTCCCCACCTAGACAGACTAACTTGGTTGTGTTAGGAAATAGATTCTAACTTTGGCCTTTCTAGTTAGCAGGCTGTTGGTAGTCAGGACCTGTGCCTATAGTACCTGAGTGGGCACCGTAAGTGATTGCAGGCAGCCAACTAGGCGTAGTAGCAAACTGGCATCCAGACAGCAGTTGCTTATCTCGAGACACAGTTTGGGCCCAGCACTATCAAGAGAAGGTAGAAACCTGAATTTTATAAGAGATCTTTCCGTTTATAAATGTTGGCAACAAAAGCTGCCCAGACCAATGAAAACTCACCTGTGGGCCAGATTCATCCTTTGGTTGGAACTTTGCTACTGTTGAGGTATACTCACCAACTCTTCTTAAGCCTAAGTTCAGTGTTATCAGGACCAGTGATTATGTAAACATTTTTGTTAGGTGCTGTAGCATTCCCTTCCCACTCTTAGCATCCCCATGTGGCAAAGCAAAACTGTCTCACAGGGTTTCCTAGGCTGTAAGCTTTGTACAAGGAGCCCTGATGGTACAGCGAGTTAAGCATTGGACGACTAACGATTCATATCCACTAGCTGTTCTTCGGGAGAAAGATGAGGCAGTGTACTTCCATAGAGGTTTACAGTCCTGAAAACCCTGTGGAGCAGTTCTGTTCTGTCCTACAACGTCGTTCAGTCCACATCATCCAGATAGCAGTAGGTTTTGGTTTGGAATCTTTAAGGAAACAGTTCACTAGGTTACTAGTTGAGGTCATAACTATTGTACTAATGTCCAATTTCTTGACTTTAGGGTTTATAGTATAAATGGAGAGCCCTGATGTGGCGCTGCGAGTTAATACGCGGGGCTGCAGGGGTGGTTCCAACAACAAGGTCAGTGGTTCAAGCTCACCAGCCACTCCTAGGGAAACCCTACACAGGGTCACTGTGAGTCAGAAGCAATTCGAGGGCACTTAACAACAGTAGAAATGGGATTGATAACCCATTCTTACGTTGAAGCACACGCATAGTAAATACATAAAAGCACTTTGTGATCTAAAGCAAGATATGTCTTTTTTTTAAATATAATTTTTATTGCAAATATATAGGTCAGAAAACATTTGCCATTTCAACAATCCATTTTCCTTTTTTGATATGAAAAAAAAAGAATTACAAGTCAAATGCCTAGTACAAATGATTGTACTAGTATTTTTTATTTTTGTAAACTCCAAATAAGGAGCTCTTATAGCGTAGTGGTTATGAGTTGGGCTGCTAACCTCAAGGTCGGTAGTTTGAAACTACCAGCCGTTCCATGGGAGAAAGACAAATCTTTCTGCTCCCATAAAGATTTATAGCCTCAAAAACCCTATGCAGGGTCACTATGAGTCAGAACTGACTCCATCACCACTACCACCACCAGCAAACTTTAAGTTGTCAAAACAGTAGAGGAGAGGGAAAAGGAAGTCTTCTTTTAAATTGTATATCTCACGAGATTGCACGATTTTCTTTTTAGTGAATCACAAACCTTTCCCATCTACTCTAAAGTGGTAAGATTTGAAAAGATTATTTTAATATGTTCCATAGTGCTGTTGCTGTTGTTAAGTACCATCGAGTCGCTTCTGACTCATAACGACCCTGTTTCCAAAGAGACTGGTGAGTTTGAACCACTGACCTTGTGGTTTACCGACCTTGCAGTCTAATGCTGTATTCTACAGCGCCACACCAGGCTTTGTGTATTAGGTTTGAGAAGTGAGGTCATTTCTTAACCCAATAATAAGAAAGATTTTCTTACAGATCAGAGATGGAAGCATCCCCATCAGATTGTATGTCCTTGGAAGAATGTTTAACCTCGATGACTCAGTGAAACAGTGGTTTGTTGATTTGCCTTAAAAACTTACCTAACATGTCCATTATCAGCTTCTCATCTTAGCAGTCTTTTCTGCCAAACTGCTTGTATATCTGCTCTTTCCGTTGCAAATGGTGAAAGAAAAGTCTACAGTGCTAAAGTATGTATAAATATCTTATCCTGCTAGCTTTAACTTCATGTCTTCCCACACCACTGGATAGATCCAAACTACCTACCCTGACAACACAAAAATTGAGAAGAGAAGCCAAGAAAAGGAGAAGAGAAGCCAAGAGAGGTTACAGGTGGCAGCTCTCTTTGCCTGGCTGTGTTCTCTCACTCTTTCCTACACTGAAGGTGGATTCATTGCCTTGGATCTGTTTATCTCCTAGGTCTTGGATATATAAAATAAGATTGTTTTCAATGTTTTTGTTTTTACTCCTCAACTTTATTATACAAGTCAGGACTCCTGTTGTGGTGCTGTAGGATCAGAACTGAACTTCAAACCACAAGGCCGGAAGTTCAAACCCACCAGCTGTTCCGTGGAAACCCTTGCAGGGTCGCTATGAGTAGGAACCGACTCGATGGCTCTTAACAACAAGAAGTGTATAAGGCAGTCTTTAAAGCAGTTCTGAATATCATAACTCATGATTACAGAGGCCATGTTATTAGTGAAAATCACATTAAGATGGAGTAGATGTCAGACTGTCCTGTATTAAACATATTATAGCAATACAGATGTAGCCATAGTAACCTGGCCTTCATGTTTCAAATGAAAATTGTATAGAAGTTATTTATTTATTTCTAGTGAGAAAACAAATCACATGCTTCCCTTCCAGGATGTGAAAAAAAAAACAAAAAGAAGAAAGCAATTTCCTTTTATTCCCTCTTCTTTTCCTTCCTTTTCTTTTTAACTGCCTGCCCCGTCACTCATGCGTGTGTGTATACTCTACCAAGTGACTAATTTTCCCTTCCCTGCCACCCCTGAGAACCATAATAGAAAGTTTTTTATAGAATGAAAATCTTTTCTTGACTTTTTGCAGTAGTGGTCTCATATAATATCTGTCCCTTTGCAGTTGAGTAATTTCACTCAGCATAATGTCCTCCATGTTCCTCCATGTTGTACAGGTTCTGTATTCTTTAGTGTTGTATATTATTCCATTGTGTGTGTACCAGAGTTTGTTCAACCATTCCTTTGTTTGATGGGCATCTAGGCTGTTTCCATATTTTTGCTATTGTGAATAATGCTAAGATGAACATGGGTGTACACATATCTACTTGTGTTATGGGTCTTGTTTCTTGAGGATGTATACCAAATAGAGGGATTGCTGGGTCATATGGTATTTCTATTATCAACCTTTGAGAAAGTGCCACAGTGGTTGCGCCATTTTATAATCCCACACCCTCTCCAGTATTTGTTGTTTTCTGCCTGTTTTGTTTTGTTTTTCTATAACTTTGATCTTAATGCTGCAGTAAAATCATCATTTCATTGTTATTTTGATTTGCATCTCTCTAATGGCTAAGAGCGCTGGTAGCGTAGTGGTTACGAATCTGGCTGCGAACCGCAAGGTCAGCAGTTCGAAACTGCCAGCTGTTCCACGGGAGAAAGATGAGGCTTTCTGCTCCCGTAAAAATTTACAGCCTTGGAAACCCTGTACAGGGTCACTATGGGTCGGAACCAACTCCACAGCACATAACAACAACAACAACAACAATGGCTAAGAGTCCTGGTGTGGTGTTGTGGGTTAATGCATTGGACTGCAAGGTCTGTTTGAACCACAGTCAGCAGTTCAAGCTCACCAGCAGCTCCTTGAAAACTCACAGGGTTGCTATGAGTCGGAAATGACTCGATGGCACTTAAAAACAACAACAACAATGGCTAGTGAAAGAACCCTGGTAGTGAAGTGGGTTTATGATGGGGCTGCAAGATCAGCAGTCTGAATCCACCAGCTGCTCCTCAGGAGGAGGATGAGGCTTTCTGCTCCTGTAAATAGTTACAGCCTCAGAAACCCTGTACAGAGACGCTGTAAGTCAGAACTGACTTGACGATATACGATCGCCACCCCCACCAAGGGCTAATTTGTTGGTCACCTGAATGTCTTCTTTGGTGATGTTTCTGTTCCTGTCCTCTGCCCATTTTTTTTTTTTTTTAAGTTTTATTATGAATTATGTGACAGTTTACATGGGAGAACATCATTTCTATCACATATTATCCAACTACTGATCCTGCTTCTTTGTTTCCAATCTTTGCATTCCAATCACCAGTAATTATCAATACATCTTGACTGCATGTTTGATCAAATTCCCACTGAAGAAGTTGGTAGAATTCTTCAATTTTATCATCACTAGTTTTAGTGGTCTGCCCATTTTTAAATTGGATTATTTATCACCTTCTTACTGAAAAATTATATATATTTTTTTACTTATAATCTGGTCATAGTCTGCAATTCATTTGAAAGGAAACTGGATTATTGGCAGAGAATTTTTGCTGTCAGTGATCTTTCTGGGGGGTAAATCTGGTCATTTGAGTTCCTTTCTGAAAAACCCTAGTGTTGCCCAACATTCAGGACCAAATCGGAAGATTTTAGCATGGCCTACAAGGCCTTGATCTTTCATGCTGTGACTCACGTTGCCTTTCCCTAAGTCAACTTGATACCCCAGAGTGTCTCAGGTAAGTATCTATTAAAGCATTTATCACACTGCTACCATCCTTAAGTTTCTCATCTGTCTTCACCACTAGACTGGGCTCCTTGATAAAAGTGCATTTTATTTTAATTCCTTCTAGAATCTAGCACAGTTCCTAGCACTAAACAGGTATGTCTCCTGGTAACCAGCCCGGAAACACTGTAATCCTGGCAGGCCAAGCTGGTATCACTGTCTTTGGTTTCTGTATTCTTTTAACAATAGTATTCTCTTTGCCCTGCATACCCTTTATTTCTTCAAACCCCTCTGCTTCAGTTTACCTTTCTCTGATCTCACAACACTTTATGTCTCCATTAGAGTATTTTCTTACTACACTATGTTTTTCTGTCAGCCTTTTCTGTCAGTTTAAGGTATAAAGACTTGTTGTTAGGTGCCATCGAGTCAGTTCCGTCTCATAGCGACCTTCTGCACAACAGAACGAAACACTGCCTCGTCCTGTGCCAACCTCACAATCATTATTAAGCTTGAGCCCATTACTGCTGCCACTGTGCTATTCCATCTCATTAGAGACCCTCCTCTCTTTCGCTGACCCTCCACTTTACCTGGTATGATGTCAGTACAGGACTTAGGTTCTAAACATATGAGAACATAGAAGGTGACCATAAAGATGGGCAACTGAACAAATAGATGAATTACTAAATGAATGGCCTTTAGTGACCACGTGCTAGAAATTTAATGAAGTGTTTTATAAACAAAGGATCTCAATTTGTGGCTTAAGAGATTCAGCCTGCATATAATATTTGTTTGGCCAACAGTGTTTATTAAGAACAGTGGACCAACCATCAGGATGCCCTTCTGTTGCCTCTTAGCAGTTCTCCACAGCTTGCGGCTGCCGGTGTGTGAGTGTGTGAATCCTGCTCTGCTCGTCCTCAGGATGTGACTGTGGTGCTGTGAAGAGAACTCATTGACTAATCACAGATCTTGATATGCCTCATTTGCTACCAAGAAGCAATAGCCACTTTTGGAAAATGCATTCTTTAAATCTCAACAATACCAAAGTGTGTGTCTTTCAAACTTCAGAAGAACACTACATGAGAAAAGGGGGTCATATAAATTAGAAAACATACAATGTTATGTTATATTCATCTCCAGTATTCACTACATTTAATATTGTCATAAAGGCTTACAAGAGTCTTTTGTTTGACTTTGTTAAATGCAGTGTCTTCTAGTATTAGGAATCCAACATCTTGGAATTCTTTATAAAATGATACGTCCGCTGCTTTCTCTCACACACATACACACACACACACACACACCAGTTCATAGAACACTGGCTTAAAGTGTTTTATATTAAACTGTTAATAAAAGCTGTAATAAAATAGCACTTAACACCAACCACCTCAAGTTTTAGAAATGATGACAAACACTGTAACCATTCATCTAGTGTTGGTGGAAGAAGCTCTGGTAGCGTAGTGGTTACGAATCGGGCTGCGAACCTTAAGGTCAGAGGTTCGAAACTACCAGTCGCTCCGCGGGAGAAAGATGAGGCTTTCTACTCCCGTAAAGATTTACACCCTCGGAAACCCTGTACAGGGTCGCTATGGGTCGGACCCGACTCGATGGCACTTAACAACAACAACAACAAACAAAAGAAAACCGCTTGCAAGTAAATATATATTCACTAGGAGTGTGTGATTTCCTAGGAGTCATTGCGTATTGTTTTTAGTGAACATTCTAGGTGTTTCTATTTTCTGAAAGGTGAAGAAAGGATTGGGATTGGATATTAATTAGCAAGTAAGGAAACCCAGAAACGAATACAAAAAGTGATAAATTGTATGTAGAAACTGTAGAATTGGTTTCTGTTCTGCTGTGTATATTCTGAACAGCAACAGATATAAAATATTTTTTAAATTCATAATATTCTGCCGAATTTTTGAATATTTTAAGACCCATTTAAAATATTACCAATTGATTAGCAGTTAAAGCCATTTGTTAATAAGATGCTAAATAAATTTTCTAAGGGCTGCAGTTGGCAGAACTTGCCAACTGTTGCCAATGTACCATTTCTGGGAAATGGTCAGCAAATTGTTTTAGGTTCTTTTAGTGAGCCAGAGAGAATATGTAGACTCTCTTGAAATTGTGTTTACAAAACTAGAATGGACTCCTGGTGTGGCACTGCTGGAGAAGGACTGGACTGCAAACCACCAAGTCAGCGGTTCACCCACCAACAGCTCTTACAAAAGAGTTTTATTTATAAACTACACATTAGATATTAATAATGATGTATTGAATCATTTTAAGAAAATTAATGTTGCCATTATCTTGGTTTTCCAGTGTGCTGCTCATCTTAAAGAATCACTGAGTGGTGCTTTCATCATTATACCTTATTTTTCATTATGGTTTTGTTTTTCATGGATGTTTATTTCCCTGTATATTATTTAGATTTTGAATTTTTAAATTTCATTTAAATGAAATCATACTATAAGGGGACTTCAAAAAGTTCATAAAAAAGTGGAATGAAAAATATAAAAGGAATTTTTCCATGAACTTTTGAATCCCCTTTGTATATATATATATTTACTTGCAAGAGGTTTTGGTTTATGTTTTACCCGATAATTCTTGCACCAACACTAAATGAATGTCATCATTTCCAAAACTTGAGGTGGCAGGTGTTAGGTGCTATTTTATTACAGCTTTAATATGCATGGTTTTTTTCTCCTTATTCATGTTTAGATGTTATGTATGTTTTTTGGATACTAATGTGTTGCAAGTAAGGACCTCTGGTAGCATAGTGGTTACAAGTTGGGCTGCTAACCTCAAGGTCAGCAGTTCGAAACTACTAGCTGTTCTATGGGAGAAAGATGAGGCTTTCTGCTCTCATAAAGATTTACAGCCTCGGAAACCCTGTACAGGGTCACTGTGATTCTGAACTGACTCCACAGCACCGACCAAATGTTTCTCCCAGTTCGTGGCTCATCTTTTCATTATACAATATTTTTGATGAAGAGAAATTCTTGTATTTAATGTCAAATTCATCAAACTTTCTTTTTTTAATTAAAAAAAAAGGTTGGAGAGTAATTCAGTGATCTTAAATTCCAAAATTAAAACCCTGCAGTCTTCTTCTAAAATCTAAGTAGTCACTTGGAATATAGTTTACAAGACACATTCACAGCCATTTTCCCCCCTCTTTTTCTCTTCTCTGGTTTCATCCTCACAACAAGCCCTGTGAGGTAAATAGAACAAAAATAGTCATTTCCATTTGCCAGTGAAAGCACTAAACCTGAAAAAGGTAAAATGACATACCTAAGATCACGCAGTCAGTAAATAGTTGTTGTTATTAGGTGCCATCAAGACGGTACGGACTCATAGCAACCTTATGCCCAGCAGAACGAAACACTGCCCAGTCTAGGGCCAACCTCACTACTGTTGTCACGCTTGAGCCCATTGATGCTGCCACTTTGCCAATCCATCTTACTGGGGATCTTCCTCTTTTTCTAAGACCCTCCACCTTACCAAACATGATACTCTTCTCCAATGATTGGTCCCTCCTGACAGTATGTCCCAAGTATGAGAGATGAAGTTTGGCCATCCTGGCCTCCAAGGAGCACTCTGGCTGCACTTCTTCTAACACAGATCTGTGGGTTCTTTTGGCAGTCCATGGCACTTTCAGTATTCTCCTCCAACACCGTAATTCAAAAGCATCAATTCTTCTACTATCTTCCTTATTCACTGTCCAGCTTTCGCATACATACGAGGTTATTGAAAATACCATGGCTTGGGTCAGGCGCACCTTAGTCCTCAAGCTGACATCTTTGCTCTTCAGCACTTTTAAAAGATCTTGTGCAGCATATTTGCCTAATGCAGTACGTAGTTTGATTTCTTGACTGCTGCTTCCAAGAGTGTTGCAAAGCCAGGTCTCCTGACTTCCAATCTTCTCCCAGCATCACCCTGTCTCTTGTTATATTAATGTGCTCATTGTGTATGGGTTTTTATTGCATGGAAACTGCCTTTGCAACAGGAGATAGTTTTTGAATAAACAAGATGATGAAGTACATAGAAATCAGATCATTCAACATAATGTTGAGATTTCTTAGAGCATTTAGGATGTATCGTATAAGACAATGCTGAAAGTTTTATACAGAAATTCTTCATTTTCTGGTTTAATGGTTTCTTAGATTGTAGTCTTTAAGTATTGCTTTTTTAAAAGCCCTTTTACTGATATAAGATCAAATTGAAATATCATACACTTTATCCATTCAGTGATTTTCAAAGTTGAGAATGTTTGATTAGAATTTATGTATGTAACCATCACCATTATGTAATTCCAGAACATTTTCATCATGCCCCAAAGAAACCATCCTGCATCCATTAGTACACATTATCCATGCCCTATGGCTCTGTAAGATAAGCACTGGACTTCAAACCCAAAAGTCACCGGTTTGAGCCCACTTAGCCACTCCGTGGGAGAAAGATGAGACTTCCTGCTCCTGCAAAGATTTATAGCCTCGAGTCCTGTGTGGCGCTGTAGGTTAATGCGCCAGACTACAAAGCCGTTGGAACTGCAAGGTCAGCAGTTCAAGTTCATCAGATGCTCCTCGGAAACCCTATACAGGGTCGCTATAGGTCGGAACCAACTCGACAACACTTCACAACAGCAACAACAAACTGACTCTAAGGCACTTAACAACAACAACAATAAAAACCTATATGAACTTTTGGTGTAGTCCTGTGGGTTAATGTGCTAGACTGCAAAGTTGGTTTGAACCACAAAGTTGGCTGTTCAAGCTCACTGGTCACTCCTCAGAAACCCTATTCAGGGTTGCTATGGGTCAGAACTGGCTTGACAGCACTTAACAACAACAACAGGGTTTAAGGAACCCTAGTGGAGCAGTGTTTAAATAGCTGGATGGGAACTGAAAGGTTGGTGATTTGAACTCACCAGCCACTCCAAGAGAGGAAGATGTGGCAGTCTGCATGTAAAGACTTACAGCTTGAGGACCCCCTACCCGGACAGTTCTGTTGTGCCCTATAGGATTGCTAAGAGTTGGAACATACTCAACAGCATTGGGGTTTTGTGTTTTCTTTTCTTTTTTCGTTTATTTTTCTGGTTCGTGACCATTAGAGATAAATGCAAAACAGTTTTGCTCATCTGCTGAAATAGGTTTTTGGTAATGCTCTGGACTGCAAGGTTGGTTTGAAACACAAGGTTGGCAGTTCAAATCCACCAGTCACTCCTTGGCAGCCAGGGTGGCTTTGAGTCGGAATCGATTCGACAGCATTTAACAACAACAGCAACCTGTCCTTTTCATCATAGTTGTCACATGAATGAATCAGCCTCTGGTATACTTGTCTTCATCCTCTGAGATCCCTTCCAAATTTACTGTTCACAGAAATTATCTGGGTATCTTGTTAAATGCACATTCTGCTTCAGTTGGCCTGGGGGGTAATGGGGAGCAAACTCTGCATTTGAAACAAGCTTCCAAGTGATGAAAGTGCTTTTGGACCACACTTTAAAGAGCAAGGTTTTAAATAACGATGAGGGGCACAGAAGCCAGGCACAGCCTACTTAGTCTGTTTCTGGTTATGCCCATTGTATTCCTGCCCCGTTTGTCAGTAAAGACTGTTTTTCCATTGGGGATATGTAAAAGTTTGACTTGCAGTATGTGAGGTCTTTGGTAGCTTTTCTGTCCTGTGTGTGTTTCCACGGTTACTGTTTATACAGAATGGTAACACACCAGTGAGGATGCTGAAGGAGATGTAGTGATAGTTAACATGTATTCGCTGCTTATTAAGTATCCCGGACACTATACAAGTGTTGGCTGGATTTTCTCAGTAAAAGCATGAAGTAGGGATTATTATTATCCCACTTCCAAATGAGAATGAAAAGCAAGTTTAATGACTTGCTCATGATTACCCAACCAGAAGACGATAGAGCTAAAACCTCAACACAGGTAATTTGACTCTAGTGCATCTCTTCACGATTCTGCTGACAGTCAGAAACCACAGGATTCATATAAAATGTATATGGATTTTCTGCCTTTTTTCCCAAAAGGTCTTTGAAGAGTGTTTTCCTTTCTTATGTTTTCCCCTCTTTAGGTCAATTATGGTGTCTCGATGAGTCAAAATCTGACTCAATAGCTTTGTTGGGTTTTTTTGTTGTTGGTGTTCAGTGGTGGTGGTGGTTTAAGCTAAGAGGCTTAACTCACTGCCAGGTGTATATTTTTACATCTTTCATTTTGAATCTGTGTTAAGAGAAAAATATCTCACTCATGTCCCTTTGATGTGAAAATGGACACCGAATCAAAACTCCACAGCCCTGAGTGAAAGAAAAGCATGTTCTTAGTAATGTGGAGACTGTTTTCTGAAAAAGAATGCCAAAATTAGATTTTGCAGGATTTTCACAAAAGGCTACTTGATTCTTTTGTGTATTCTTAAAACTTGATTTGTTTTTCTTTATCCGAGTGGTAACTGTAATCTAGTAGATAATTTGGAAGTATACTTTCCACTCTGAATTCTGCCAAATCACCAAGTGATCTCAGAAGCCAGGGAACCTCTCTGCCTTAGCTTCTCAGCCTGTCTGATGTTAACCACATGGGTAGTACTTGAACTTCTCTTTCTGTCAGCACATTTAGAAAAAAGGAAGAGAGAGAAAGAAAATGAGCATTTCTAAGTCCACTGGCATTTGTGAAAACGAGTGAAAGCTGTTTAGGATAAGAAAGGTGTGTTAGTTTAATCAAAGCTTAACTTGGAAGTTGATAAACAAAGAGCAGATTGTGATAAATACATAGGGGTTTGAAAAAGTTTGTGGGAAATTGGAATGAAAAGAGAATGGAATTTTTCCCACACATTCTTGAAGCTTCCCCCCTCCATAATGTAAATGGCTTGTTAATTATCGCAAAATAGTATGAGGCTATGTACTTTCATTATGTTTGTTTCTTTTACAGTCCATCAATATTATGGAACTGACTTTACAGAAATATGGAAGTTATGAAAAATTTGAACAAGCCACTGGTGGTAGCCTGCTGTCTAAACCTCGAATCTGGAGTCATGTTAGGAAGTACATGATGAAAGAAGGTTGCCTGGGTGAGGTAAGAGCCTCCTGTGAACATGACCTCCTAAAGGGCATTTTCACTCTCCATCAGTGCGCACAGCTTTGACTTTTTTCCTGGCTGGTTTTGTTTTCCCAACCCTACTCACTAAATTTCCCACCGTAATTCTCACTAAATACTATGTGTCTGAGGAGTCCTGGTGTGGCACTGTGGGTTAGTGCGCTGGACTGCAAGGTTGGCTTGAACAGCCAAGTCAATGGTTCAAGCTCACCAGCTGCTCCTCGGAAACCCTATGCAGGGTCGCTATGGGTCGGAACCGACTCTACGACACTTAACAACAACCAGTTCCTTTAAGACTCCTAGTGTGGTGCTGTAGGATCAGCACTGGACTCAGAACCATGAGGCTGATGGTTCAAACCACTGACTGCTCCTTTGAAACCCTATACAGGGTCGCTATGAGTCAGAACTGACTCAATAGCAATTAACAACAGCAACAAAGTTCCTTTTAGGAGCCTTGCTAGGACTCCTGGTGTGGCGCTGTAGGATCAGAACTAGACTGTGAACCAGAAGCTCGATAGTTCAAACCCACTAGCTGTTCCTTTTGAAACCCTATACTGAGTCACTATGAGTCAGACCAACTTGATGACACTTACAAACACCAATAGTAATATAATGGGCTATGGGTAGGGCTGCTAACCACAAAGTCAGCAGTTTGAATTCTTCAGCCACTCCTCAGGAGGAAGTGAAGGCTTTCTGTTCCCATAAAGATTTACAGCCTCGGAAACCCTGTGCAGGGTCGCTGTGAGTTGGAACCGTCTTCATGGCAGTGGGTTTAATTTTGGTGTAACTTCCTTTGGCATAGAAGTGTTTTCTTGTGCTCATTGTCTTCCCATTTCTGTATCGCTTGTGGGATTATGTGCATTGTTTTACGAGAATTATGAATACAGAGATTTGCCCTGGTGGCTTCTCATATTAGTAGCACTTCTTACTCAGTCACAAAGTGCCTTCTGTGGTGTCCCTCTAGTCAAGGACTGCATTTGAGAGCTCACCAGGTAGACAGTTATAAGGATCTTCAATTCCTTGGTATCTTCCTCAGCATGGCCATCTACTTTTCTTGCAACCCAGTAAAAGATCTTGGGTTCTGAAAGACTGGAAATCAGTTAAGTTAAAAACGGATTGACTCTACATCTTGTCTTGTTTCTGGGAGATTGAGGTGGTTGCAAACTAACCAACCAGCAGACACACAGTGTTCATTTATAAGGCTGTTGTTTTCTGTGACAGCTCCCCCATATGTAGAAGTACTTCTGTGTGAACGTACTTTTCCTCTTGCTCCTTAGATCGTTGTCCATCTCACTGAGGACCTGCTTTCCCGCGCTTCAATGACAGTGGTCAACGGCTGCCCCACTCTGACCATCAATGTCTCCACTGCACGTGAGCACTGGCTGGAGGGGATGCTGAGGCATGAAATAGGTAGGGGCCGCCCATTGTTATTTGTTCATTTGTAATATCAGAAATCAGCTTCAAAGAAGTGTTGTTGATGTTTAAATAGAGGGCTTTCCCTTAGTACTATTGGCAAAAAGTCACAAATTTGTTAAGTTTCTCTTGGACTATAGCCAATAGATCCGTATAGCATTTTAAATGAAATTACTTTTTAAAAATTTTTTAGGGCACACTTTAGTTGTATATGTTCTGTTGTTCATAGGGTCGCTATGAGTTGGTACCGACTAGATGGCACCTAACAACAACTTGTTGTTTTAAACTTGGAAAATCATTGAAACCTGGATTTCAGTTCCCCACCTTACTACCTTGGAGTTGAATGAAGGGCTCTCGAAAATTCTTTTCAAATACAGAATCAATAATTCTTCTCTTTATGAAGGTGACTTGTTATGAAGGTTATAAACGACCTCCTCTGACGAGGCATGGCAACTTGCTGAAGGCAGGACTCTTTCAAACCTAAAAGTCTTTATTTATTTATTTTTATTTAATTTTTAAAGCTTTTTAGGTTGTGATCTGAGTGAAAGTTTACACACTGAATTGGTTTTCCCATTCAACAATTCATATAGGTTTTGGTTCGTGACATTGATTACAATTCCCATGATGTAATAGCATTTTTCCACTTTCTCACTATGTGTTCCTGTTCTCATTTCCTCCGTTGTCTTTCATATTCCTTCCTGCCTTCTGAGCTCCATCCCTGGGCAACTGCTGCCCTTTTGGTCTTCTTTGGTTGATTATTCCAAGGAGTCTGCACCTCACTGGTGTTATTGTGCACCTTACAGACCTGTCTATCCTTTGGCTGTAAGTTGAGCCATGAAGGTGGCCAACCTTTTCAAAGGTCAGGTCATTGTCTGCTTTGTTTTAATTTGGAGGCATACATCCGTTGGATTGTAGACTTATTAGTGGAATCTTTTTTGGAGAAGAATTAAAACAAGTATTGAATTCTTGTGATTCACGGGTATTCCTCTTCTCCATAGGCACGCACTATTTCCGAGGTATTAACAACCTTCAGCAGCCGTGGAACAGTTGGGCTGCGCGTAAAAAACATGAGCTGAAGCCCAACAACCCCACAGAGGAGGGCTTGGCAAGTATTCACAGTGTCCTATTTAGAAAAGACCCCTTTCTATGGAGAGCTGCCCTCCTCTACTATACTGTTTATCGAGCCAGCCAAGTGTCTTTCTGCGAACTCTTCAGAGACATTGGGAAGTTTGTCAAGGACCCCAACACAAGATGGGATTATTGCGTACGAGCCAAGAGGGGATGGACTGATACTTCCCAACCAGGTGAGTGTCTCTGACTAGGTTTTCTGAGAGACTGGGTTATTATGTAGTGATTTTGGTTACTTCCGAATCCCCTAATCAGCACAGTCGGTTTGTACTGTGAGGTCAGTGGTTCAAATTCACCAGTTGCTCCTTGGAAACCCTGTACAGGGTCGTTGTGAGTTGGAACCTACTCCACGGCACTTAACAACAACAACAAATATAAAAAAAGGAACCTTTGTTATATGATGTCAGAGCTAGTTTTCCCAAACTACATTTTCTTACCCTTATTTTTCCCCAGTTCATTTTGAAACATTTCTAACCTACATACACATGGAAAGAGTAGTAAAATGTGCACCCAGATACCCTTCACCTCGACTCACCAGTTGTGAATATTTTGTCATTTTTGCTTTCTTTCTCTTTGATTTTTCTCTCTCTCTGTGATACAATTCATGCCTTTAAATTGCATTTTCAGCGGCTTGTATAATAGTCACAGGATTGTAAGCCATCACTGCAAACAATTTTAGGATATTTTTATCAACCCAAAAGAAACATTAGCAGTTATTCCCCAGTCCCTTGCCCCCACTCAGATAAACTTTATCTTCTGTGTTCACGATCTGTTGTTGTTGTTGTTGTTGTTGTTGTTGTTAGTTCTGATACTAAGCCACCCTCACCATCTTTGCTGTTTGTGCTCATTGTTCCAACAACTGTGTCCGTCTCATTGAGGGTCTTTCTCTTTTTCACTGACCCTCTACTTTACCAAGTCTGATGTCCTTCTCCAAGGACTGGTCCCTCCTGATCAACATGTCCAAAGTCTGTGAGATGAAATCTCCCTGTCCTTGCCTTTCAGGAGCATTCTGGTTATATTTCTCCCAAGACAGGTTTGTTATTTCTCTGGCCGTCCATGTGCTCCTCAGTAACTTGTTGTTTGTTGTTGTTAAGTGCCGTTGAGTCGGTTCCGACCCATAGCGACCCTGTACAGGGTTTCCGAGGGTGTAAATCTTTACGGGAGTAGAAAGCCTCATCTTTCTCCCGCGGAGCAGCTGGTAGCTTCGAACCGCTGACCTTAAGGTTCGCAGCCCGATTCGTAACCACTACGCTGCCAACACCATAATTCAAATGCATCCATTCTTTTTCAGTCTTCCTTTTTCATTGTTCAGCTTTCACATGCATATGAGGTGATTGAAAATAACCATAGATTGGATTGAGTACCACTTAGTCTTCAAAGTGACTTCTTTGCTCTTTAACCCTTTATAGAGTTTTGCACAGCACATTTGCTCATGCAGTGAATTATTTTTATTTCTTAGCTGCTGCTTCCACAGATGTTGAATTGTGGATCCAAGTAAAATGAAATCCTTAAAATCTTAAGTCTTTTTTGCATTTATCTTGATGTTGCTTATTGGTTCAGTTGTAAGGAGTTTTTTTTTTATGTTGAGATGCAATCAATACTGAAGGTTGTAATCTTTATTCAGTAAGTGCTTTAAGTCTCTTTGGTTTCAGCAAACAAGATGAGACATCTGCATATTGCAGGAGTCCTGGTGTGCTGCTGTGGGTTAATGCACTGAACTGTTAGGTCAGTTTGAGCCACAATGTCAGCAGTTCAAACTCACCAGCCACGCCTCGGAAACCATTTACAGGGTCTCTATGAGTCGGAATTGACTCAATGGCACTTAACAACAACAACATTGCCACTAGTATGGAGCACTGGTAGCATAGTGGATTACGAGCTGGGCTGCTAACTGTAAGATCAGTAGTTCAAATCTACCAAACGCTCTGCAGGAGAAAGATGAGGCTTTCTATTCCCATAAAGATTTACAGCCTCAGAAACCCTATACAGGGTCACTGTGAGTCAGAATTGACTCCACGACACTCAACCACCACCACCATTGTCACTGGTAACCATTAATAAACTGTTGTTGTTGTTAAGTACTGTGGAGTTGGTTCCGACTCATAGCCTGTGCAGGGTTTCCGAGGCTGCAAATCTTTATGGGAGCAGAAAGCCTCATCTTTCTCCCACAGAACAGCTGATAGTTTCGAACTGCTGACCTTGAGGGTAGCAGCCCGATTCATAACCACTACGCTACCAGAGCTCTGTAAATTTGCCTTCACTAGGTATTTCATACAAGTGAGGTCATACAATATTTGTCCTTTTGTGTCTGATTTATTTGACTCAGCACAGTGTTTTCTAGGTTCATGACATGTACCAGAATTTATTTCTCTCAGTGGTTCAGTGGTAAACATTGTACTGTTTACCCATGCATCTGCTGTTGAACATGTAGGATTTTTGGTCTTTGGGGTAGAAGAATTGCTAAGTTGTATGTGCCATGAGTTAGACATTCGGCTGCTAACTGCAAGGTCAGCAGTTCACATCCACCATCCTTTCCACAGGAGAAGGATGAAGCTGTCAAACTTGGTGAGTCAAGTGCTCCTCCTTTTTATTTTTCAAGATTGCTCTGGTTATTTGGGACCCATTGCAATACCAGATGAAATTTGAGAATTGACTTCTATGTCTGCAAAAAAAAAGAGACAAAATATTGACATTCTCAAAAACCCTATATAGAGTCACTATGCGTCAAAATCAACTCAATGGCAATATATAGCAATTCTATGCTTAAATTTATGAGGCACTGCCATACTGTTTTCCACAGTGGCTGCACCATTTTTAACCCCACCAACAACGTATTGTTGTTGTTGTTGTTGTTAAGTGCCGTCAAGTCGGTTCCGACCCACAGCGACCCTGTATAGGGTTTCCAAGGAGCAGCTGGTGAGTTTGAACCGCCAACCTTGTGATTCAAAGAGACTTTGCAGTCCAGCGCATTAATCCACAGTGCCACATCAGGTTCTGATTTCTCCATATCCTTGTCAATTGTTATTTCTGTTCAACTGATAGTAGTCATCCTAGTGGGCGTGAAATGATACCACATTGTGGTTTTAATTTTCATTTCCCTTTGAGCATACTTCCATGTGCTTAGTGTGACCATATGTTTATCTTCACTGGTAAGATGTCTGTTCAGTTCTTCTGCTCATCATTTGATTGTCTTGTATATTTTTGTTGTTGAGTTGTAGGAGTCCTTAAACTATTCTGGATATTAAACCCTTACGTAATAAATGGTTTCAGAACTTTTTCTCCCATTCTGTAGTTCGTCTTTACACTTTGTTGTTAAAATCCTTTGATGCACAGATGTCTTAAATTTTGATGAAGTCCAATTGATCTACTTTTTATTTCGCTGCTTGTGCTTTTGGTATCATATATCAGAATCCATCATTGAGAACTAGGTCCTGGAAGATTAGCCTTATAGGTTTTTCCTCGGTTTTAAGGTTTTAGTTCTTACATTTAGGTCATTGAGCCATTTTGAATTAATTGTCACATATGGCGTGATAATATGGTTCAAACTTCAGTCTTTTGCATGTGGAGATTCACTTTTCCCAGGACTATTTATTGATGAGATTAGTCTTGTCACATTGGATAGACTTGCATCCCTGTTGAAAATCAGTTGACCATAGATGTATGGATTATTGTAATCTCAGTTTTGTTCTATTGATCTGTGTGTCTGTCCTTATACCAGCATCAAACTGCTGTTTTGATTACTGTAACTTTTTATTTAGTATGTTTTAAAATTGGGGAGTCTAAGTCCTCCTCCTTTGTTTTTCTTTTTCAAGATTGGTTTGGTTATTTGAGACCCATTACAGTAGAAGAAGAATTTGAGAATTGGCTTATCCATTTCTGCAAAAAAGACTGTTGGGATGTTGAGAGGAATTGTGTTGAATCTACAGATTGCTTTCGGTAGTACTGACGTCTTAAATACTAATGTTTCTATTGCATGAGCATGAAGTGTCTTTCCATTTACTTAGTTCTGCTTTAATTTTCTTGAGCAATGTTTTATAATTTTCAGTGAACAAGTCTTTCATCTCCCTGCTTAAACTTATTTTCTAAGTATTTTACTCTTTAAGGTGCAAGACAGGGTCTTGCCAGTTTGGTGTAGTTTATACAGTCTTGTTTCTGGCTTTCAGTTTTTCAAGTACAGTGCTCTCACACTAATAAAACTTGTAGCAACCCTGTGTAGGGTTTCAAAGGAGGGGTTGGTAGTATGAACTGAAGTTGTGGTTAGAAGTCCAGTGCTTATCAAAGTTTTTCTAACTTCATTTTCAGATTACTCAGTGCTAGTGTTTAGAAGGGAACCCTGGGATCGTTGTAGGTTATACATTTGGCAGTTGACCACAAGGTCAGCGGTTGGAATCCACTAGTTGCTCTGCAGGAGAAAGATGAGGCTTTCTGCTCCAGTAAAGATTCACAGCCTCAGAAACTCTCTACAGAGTAACTAAGAGTTGGAAGCAACTTGATCGCACACAACAACAACAAAATGTTAAGAAACTCAGTGAATTCTTACGTGTTCATCTTGTAGGCCTGCAACTTTGCTAAAATCATTTGTTTACTTCTAGTTGCCTTTGTGGCTCATTTGGAATTTTCTACCTCCAGGATCAGGTCATCTGTAAAGAGACAGTTTAATTCCTTCCTAATTTGGATCCTTTTATTTCTTGCTAATTGTGCTGAGATCTCCAGTACAATATTGCATATCAGTGCCAAATGGACACCAGTGGATTCTCAGAGAGGACACCAGAAAGCTCTCAGACTTTCTGTCCTGAGTATGATGTTAGTTGAGAGGTTCTTATTTATGCCCTTCAGTGCATAGCTTTCTGAGAGTTTTCATCATGGAATGGTGCTGAATTTTTTTGTTATAAAGATGTTGTTGTTGTTGTTAAGTACCATGGAGTCAGTTCTGACTCATAGTGACCCTGCACAGGGTTTTCAAGCCTGTAAATCTTTATGGGAGTAGAACGCCTCCTCTTTCTCCCACGGAGCGGCTGGTAGTTTCAAACCGCCGACCTTGAGGTTAGCAGCCCGATTCATAACCACTACATCATCAGAACTCCTTGTTTCAAAGATAGTTAAATAAAAATCAACTTGTAGCAAATGAGAACTTTCATATGGGATTGGTTCCTACAGTGAAGGGAATGGATGAGTGCTTGCTAAATTACTTAATTATTTTATTTAAAAGCAAGAAAGTAAACCCTAATCTATTTCCTGCAGGTTGTTTCAGTAAAGACCAGGTTTACTTGGATGGAATCCTACAAATCCTGCGATACAGAGAGACCATTGACTTCCATCTACTGACTGCTCTGGGAAAGGTGGGTGAAAGCAACAGCACATAGCCCCCAACACTCCAGGCCAGCGTGTCCTACTGGCTGGCTCGATGAGTAACTAAGACTCAGGGTCAGACTGGTTTTGTTGGAATGCGAGTCCTTCACACAGTAACAGGAGAGAAGAAAGATGGTGGTGCAGCTTCTTGGTAGTCAATGAAAGATAAAGAAGGGAATAAGAAATTTGGGGATATATGTTTTTATTTTTATACACTTCTTTTTTTATATGTACTATTTTGAAGTAAACAGCAGGCATAAGATTTCATCCCTAAATACTTCAAAGTGTATCTACTGAAAGCAGAGACATTCTCTGGCGTGGCCATACCACCATTTTTTTATTTAAGAAATTTTTATTATTGACTTAATAAGTACAAATTTACCCTCAAATGTCCTTGAGAGTTCTTTGTGACCCAAGATCTAGTCAAGATTTTTGCATCGCACTGAGTATGTCTTTAAATATCCTTTATTCTCTATTAGTCCTCTGCTCAAATGTTCTTGTGTTTTCATGACACTTTTAATAGTGCAGCTTAGTTTTCTTAGGGATTCCTACAGTCTGGATTGTTATATTGCTAAGATTGTTTATCATGGTTAAATTCCAATTAGACGTTTTCTCTAGTAATTTCCTGTTGCATCACATTAGAAAGCACATTTGGCACATTTGGCGTATTTATTGGTGATGCTGTGTTTGAACACCCGGTTACGTTTATAACTGCCAGATCTCTCGATTTGCAAAGGTACCTACCTGTGGTGTCAGTTCCAACTCATAGCAACCATAGATAGGGTTTCGAGGCTCTAAAACTTTACAGGAGCAGAAACCTTCATCTTACTCCTGAGGAGCAGTTGGTGGATTTGAACTGCTGACCTTGTGGTTTACAACCCAGTGCATAATCCACTGTGCTACCAGGGCTCTTAAAGTATTATACTATTGTTGTTGCTAAGTGCCCTCAAGTCAGTTCCTGCTCATAGCGATTCTGTATAGAGTTTCCAAGGCTTTAAACCTCTGTATAGGGTTTCTGGTGTGGCACTGTTAGTATCAGCATTGGCCTGTGAACCGCAAGGCTGGCAGTTCAAATCCACCAGCTGCTCCTTGGAAACCCTACAGGGTCGCTATGAGTCGGAACCAACTCGATGGCACTTAACAACAACAACCACAACAAATAGGGTTTCTCTGTATAGGATGTCCTGGTGTGGCGCTTTATAAGATACGTACTGGACTACAAGATTTGTTTGAATTGCAAGGTTGGCGGCTCAAACTCACCAGCCACTCCTCAGAAGCCCCATACAGGGTCACTATGAGTTGGAACCAATCTGATGGTACTTAACAACAGCAAAAACACAGGGTTTCTGAAGCTATACATCTTTGGTGGTGGTGGTTGGTGGTTAAGTGCAGTGGAATCAGTTCCGACTCATAGTGACCCTGCACAGGGTTTCCGAGGCTGTAAATCTTTACCGGAGCAGAATGCCTCATCTTTCTCCCTCAGAGCAACTACTGGGTTCACAGCCAGTGTTTATCCTGTGGAGACGCCATGCTCCCCAAATGGTTATACGGGTGGAACCAACATAGAGATTTTCTCATTCTGTTCTTCTATCGTTCCCCGTCCACCCCCACCACCATTTGTAATATATTATGGATTTATTCTTTTAAATTCAATCCTGTCAAGATAACTGCTGCTTTTAAAAAACAAAATAAAACAGTAATCGATGTTCTCTGGCACAGTAATGTTTGGGACTCATACTTTTCTCCCCCCAAATCTGAGATCAATCAATCTCTCCAAGGAAGCCTTGATTTCCTGTACTGGGAAATGGTACTCAGAAAACAAGATCTGAGCACTAGGAGTATTTACTGTTGTTCTACTATCATTACTTCCTGGCAGCTCACTAGGATAGACACTGGACTGTTCGCCACAAGGTCAGTGGTCCAACCCACCAGCTGTTCCTTGGGAACCTTAGCATAAGTAGGAACTGACTCCACAGCACTTAACAACAAGAAGCCATTGCTTCTAGACCTTTTCAATAGCAGATCATATGTGCAGTGGCCTCTGTTGTCTGGAAGTATCGAGAGCCTTGCTGTGAAACCTTCCAGAAGCCGAAATGGCATAAAGCAAAGAAGCAGTGGCCATTAGTTTATATGGGGAGATTTTTTTTTTGAGCATTCCCAGACCCCCCAAAATAAGTTCCCAGATGACACCGAATACCAAACATTTAAATAGCATGAACATGCATGTTTTCAGATAGCTCAGAGTGGTGGCAGCTGGCTGCTGAGGTCCTGAGTCTCGTCCCCGGGAAGGAGCTGGGAGGGGTGTGCGCTGCCTCTGGAATCACTCACAGCAAGACAAAAGCTGCACGCTAGTTACACTTTTCTGTTTTGTGAATGTGAAAATTCTCTTCAGATTTGTTCAGTTAGTGAAAACAGGTACCGACGCAGGTCTTACAAAAAAGCAAAGTGTCTTCAAGCAAGCTTTCAAAGAGTGGGGGCTCCCTGTCTGAGTTTTCAGTCATAAAGGCATTTCTACTGAAATTTAGCTCGGCAGCGTTCTCACACCTTGCCTCCCATTCCACATTTCTAGCTCCATTCTCCTAGAATGAGGAGCTCCTGTGGTGAAATAACTGAAGTGTGCTTGGCTGCTGACCAGAAGGTTGTGATCGAGGAGAAAAGATGATGCTTCTCTGAAGCTGTGCGTCTGCAGAAACCCTACGGAGCAGTTCTACTCTGTCCTGTGGGCTCGCTATGAGTCTGAGTCGATTCAATGACACTGACCTTGTTTCCCAACAATATCAATATATTGGCTCATTCTCTCTTATAATAAGCTCAACAGGGTTTAAGAGCTACTAACCCGTACCAATATCTACAACAAATTTAGTAAGATGGTGGTGGTTGTTGTTATGTGCCGTGAAGTTGGTTCGAACTCATAGTGACCCTGTACAGGGTTTCTGAGGCTGTAAATCTTTATGGGAGCAGAAAGCCTTATCTTTCTCCGGCGGAACAGCTGGTAGTTTCGAACTGCTGACTGTGAGATTAGCAGCCCGATTCGTAACCACTATGCTACCAGAGCTCTGGTTAACCAAAACCCCTCAGTGACATGGATTAACACTGTAGCCATAGCAGTGGACTCCAACACCAGTGATCAGAGATGGCACAGGGCCAGGCAGGATTTCCTCCTGCTTTACTTGGAAGTCGCCCTGAGTCACAGCCGACACGCATTTATCTACCGCCTCATAAAACACACATATAATGCAAACATGAATTCTTAGAGCCTTTCTCTTTCCCAGGAAGAATTTTAATCACTAGACAATAAGAGTATTTAAATTCAACCATATTTTGGAATTGAACGATGCACAGATAATTTATAGAATTTTAAAAGTTCCCCTTACAAACCTAGCATCAATGCCATGAAAGATTGGCTTCTTACGCAGGAGAATGAAAGCAATAGAAAAATTTTATTAATACTTATAAAAATTGAAAATAAAAGCAAAAGAATGTAACACAAATTATATTTCCCAAATGAAATGGAAATAGGTATTCTATATGTAATTGTGCTAATTTCCCTAACTTGATAATATGGTACTTACAGCCTAGCCATTTTATTGATTCTTTTTCGATTTAGTCAGGAGATAGACTTAGGTTTAGACTCCCTCTTTCACTTACATATGAGGGACTTCAAAAAGTTTGCAGGAAATGAGCTTGAAAGTTAATGGAATTTTTCCATTTAATTTTTGAAGTTCCTTTATATACGAAGTTAAGTTTGCATGTATAATTTCTAGATAGAGTTGTTGTTGTTAAGTGCTGTCAAATCAATTCCAACCCATAGCGACCCTGTATAGGGTTTCCGAGGAGAAGCTGGTGAGCTTGAACCGCCGACCTTGAAGCAAACGACTTTGTAGTCTGGTGTATTAATCCACAGCGCCACACCAGGACTCCTCTAGATAGAGTAGGTCCAAGATAAAGTCCAAAATCAATTTTGACTTTCACTCCTTTTTTGGTAAGGTTGGGGCATGAGGGGGCAAGTAAATATGTACTTATTTGTAAAGAAAAGTAACCACTGATAATTGTTCTTTGCAGATATTGAAGTAATTTAGCAAACAGTCTTTATATTAAGTGTTTTCATTTAGGGTCCATGGGGGAAATTCCTCTTCAGAATGTACCTTGTAGTAGTTAAATTTTAAAGTTGACCCACCTTCCTTATTTTGTTTTTAGGTTTCTTATGAAGATGTGGATCGGTTGAAAGGATTAGCAGTTACTGAAAGCATGAGGGTTCCTCACTTTCTTCAAGACCATGGCCGATACATGGAACACTTAGAGAAGATCATGGAAGTTAATGAACTGACTGACAAGGAACTGCAAGACCTTATATTCTAGTTTGCATTCATGCACACGTAGCTAAGCTATACCTCTGTGTATATTCCCAGTTAGGTGCAGTGAGCACCAGAAGATTTTATAAAAGAAGAATGATTGTTCACTTGAGTTTTCTGAAGGATGACCTGCAGTAGTTAGCTAAATTATTTAGGTTTTTACTACAAACCTTAAACTATTTCCATAGGCTGCAGGACAAGGTTACTAGTATTTTCTTCTGAATCCTAAGAGTCAGAGGAAAATCCTGCTGATGACTATTTTGAGGAATCTTAGTTGAATTTGAGTAATAAACTTCATGAGCACCAAGCCCACCTCTGCCTAGAGATTGGCTAAATTCCAGTGTCTTGCAAACTACGAGGTTGTATTTTATGATAATCTCATTTGAAAATTACTATTGTTATGCCCCCCAAAGTTTTCTATGCCTAATATTTCTTTACCTTTTATACATATAAAGTTAAAGGAAGGGCTAAAACAATTTGAAAAGTTTTCGTTACGTCCTTTGTTGTACTCATGGTTTCTCTCTATCCGCTTCTAGAAACGAATGTGAGAATTACCTCATTCTGTCTAGCTCTCTTTTAACTCACCCCAATTCTAATTTGCTAAGGCATATTGGTGTATGTGTTAAGTGCCATCGAATCGGATCTGACCCATAGGGACCCTGTATAGGGTTTCCTAGGAGCAGCTAGTGAGCTTGAACCACAAACCTTGCACTTCAGATGGCTTTGCAGTCTGGCGCATTAACACACAACGCCACACCAGGACTCCTAAAACCTATTCTGTGCCTTCGAATTCTTGATCAAGATTTTGGGTCTTTCTATCTCCATTCCATGAGACATACATATTTGAAATAGATAGGGAAGAGAGAAGCCACTCGCATTTTGCTAAGTGGAGTACCTAATAAGCAGCCGGCAAAGAGACAATCTATTTTAAATGTGTGATGGGCATTGACTCAGCCTGCCCTGACAAACAGGGCAGAACTCAGCCTTGCCCTGACAAACAGAATTTCTGGGGAATACCGTCTGATAAACTGGCCTTCTAACTATAGGGCAGTATTGTCTATAAAATCTTGGCCTTCTTTATTTTATTTTGTTTTGTTTTATTTTATTTTTTAAATGTTTTATTGTGAATTGTGTGATAGTCTACATGGGAGAACATCAGCTTTACATTCATTCCATCATCCATCATTTCGTTGGCATAGTTATCTTCCTGTCCATGCATCCTCACCCAACTAAGGGGTGTACCCTGTAAACTTGCATACACACCCCCTCAGTCCTCAGCCCCTTTCCATCTCCTGATCCCGAGCCCCCAGCCCCACCATCTCTTGACGTTGTCTTCTCTGCCTCCATCCCAGGCCTCACTGCCTCTCTCGGTAGGATTCTGCTCTTCGCTCTTCTCCATTGATGGTCCCAGGGTCCTCCGCTCCTAGACTGATAAATTAATCACTCCCCTCTTTGTTACAAAATGTCCATCTTTAGATTTCCAACCCTCACAATCAGTCCTGATAACAATTATTCACTATTGCATCACAAGAGACCCATCTATATTTTGTTTCATCAGCCCTTCCTGGACAGGCTGGACACCACTCACTGGAGACTCTACCTTCCTCCATGCCCTCTGGATCTAGGTTCCCTCTTGAAAGCTTGTAAGCCAGTCACTTCTTACCTTTGTGTCCCTCCCCCCATTTTGGGTAGCCAATGTCCAAGTTGCCCATCCCTGTCTACCCTTTGTGTGGAGGGGGTGGGTGTATAGTTCTTGCAGCAGGGACTTGTTTCCTCTTTTGAGCTACTACATTTATAGGTGTAGGTCATGTTTATCGAATTGTGTCAGATGACGCTTTTTTCCTCTTCTTTCTTCTTCGGGTTGAGCTCTGTTTATCCAGTCATTGAAGTCAGGTCAAATGGGCATCATCTGCAAGTGTGGGTGTTCTTTCTTGGCCTTCTTTAGCCCAGTAATGATACAGTGTAAATACTAAAAAAGGGAATTTTGTGTTGCTACATTATTTCCTTTTCTAAAGACTTTTACATCTTGCTTTATAATTTACTGGTTTATGCCCAAATCGCTCCCTGTGTAGAATCAGACATTTAGGCTGCTTCCCTTTCAGACCACCTGAGTTTATTCTGAAGCTCTGTGAAATATATTTAACTAAAATTAGGAATAGCAAAAAAGAATAAAGCACTGTACAAATGAGGGGACGTCAAAAAGTATTGCTACAAAATCATAGACACCGCTATTAAACAAAAACATCCAACTGCGAAGCTGTTGTTTCTCAACACCTTCCATCCAGGTGTGTCCAGTTCTGAAGGTGGTGTTTCCATCGCTCTAACCTTTCCCCAAAGAATTCTGCACTTTTCCATTTACACCCCGTCAAAACAGCAGTTTTGACATCCTTGAAGTACTCAAATTGTGTTCGTTTCCAACGTACTTTGAATTTTGGGATCATAAAGAAGTCTAAAGGGGCAAGATCAGGGTATAGGATGGATGGGATAAGGTTTCCCAAGGAAATTCTCTTGCTGCCCTTAAAGAATGAACAGGTGTCTTGTCTTGATGGGAACAGAAGCATAACTTTCCTGGCTTTTTTCTCACCAAAGCAGATTTCAATTTTCAGAAAACTCCTTCATAGTAAATCCCCTGTGATGATCCTCTGTCTTTTGATAAAACGTATCAAGATGCCCCTTTGGCATCTCAAAAAACAAACAAACCAGTCAGTGGTCTTCTGAGCTGATCTCTCTGCCTTGAATCTAAGTGACTCCATGTTTTAGTAGCCACTGTTTTAATTGGACCTTGCTTTTGAAGGCACCCCAAGGAGAAGATTACTGAGAGGACTTGTCTACTACAGTAATCCGCTGATGGCAGAGACAGCTTCTTTTGGAATAAACCTCTGCGTGTCTGAAGGAACCCTGGTAGCAATACTTTTGGACTCACTCTTCTGTTTTTGGTGGTCACGAGTTTCTGTGGGTTGTTAACTCTCCTTGCATCTCTCATGTTCACAAAGACAGATTTTTGACACTGCTTTTCAATACTCTGGAGCTGATGGTTCTATGATCAGAAAGAATACTGCTGTTAACGCCCCATTCACGCTTGCTACTCTACTTGTACCCAAAGATCTCTGAAAGTTTATCTTTCCCTCAATTCAGGTGAAAATAGGGTGCTAACATCGGCAGGTATTTGGCTGCGAAGCCAAGTCGTAACCATGCCAGAAAGTGATTTTAGGAAATCTTTTGCAGGTTAAGTTATGTCATTTTCTCCACAAATCTAGAAGGGCTTGTCTCAGAGAAGGAGGTTGCAGCCATTGAGATCAATGTTAGCTGGTATCTTGGGGTTCTTGCAAAAACCACACATCTGACTGATGGGTGTAGAAGGCCAGGTGCTGAAAGGCCCCACACACCTGTCCTGTAAACACCTGTGGACAGCGTGTGGCGCACTAACCCAACACCAAAACCACTCTGGACAGGTCTGGCCCTTGTCTTCTGGTAGCAACCACACAGGGTCAGCTTGGTGTCATGTTAACAAACTTTGTTAAATCTTAGAATTAATCTTCTGGATTTCTAATTGCAGATTTTGTATTATTTCAAATTTTGCATTTATTTTATCTGCTTGCTCTTCCTGAGTTCTTCTTTAAAAAAAAAAAAAAAAAAAAAGTTTTTTTTTCTTGTGTTCTCCTTGCTTTCCTGATCTTTCTGTCAGTATTTTGAAGGTACCTATCATTCTTTTGAATTCTCTTTCAGTTAATTCCATTAGCTTCTTCTCCTCAGAAACATTTTCTGGCTCTGCATCTTGGTCATTTGTTTGAGCCATTCTCCTTGTTTCTTCTGGTTGTTGTTAAGTACCGTTGAGTTGGTTCCAACTCATAGCGACCCTGTATAGGGTTTCTGAGGGGTGTCTGGTGAGTTTGAACTGCCAACTTTGCAGTTCAAACCAACCTTGCCCAGTGCATTATCCCACGGTGCCACAACAGGACTCTGGTTTCTTGTTGTTGGTAAGTGCCTTTGAGTTGGTTCTGGCTCATAGCAATCCTTAAAGGGTTTCTGAGGAGCGGCTGGTGACCTGGAACTGCCAACCCTGTGATTCAAACTGACCTTACAATCTAGTGCATTAACCTGCTGCGCCATACCAGGACTCTTTTGTCTCTTGTTGTTGTTGTTAAGTTCTGCCAAGCCAGTTCAACCCATAGCAACCTGTATAGGGCTTCCGAGGAACAACTGGTGAATGTGAACCACCAACCTTGTGGTTCAAACCAATTTTGCAGTCCAGCACAGACTCTTCAGTACCACACTAGCACTCCTCCTGTTTCCTAGTGTGAGCTAAAAGTGCCTGTTGCCTCTGGGGCATTGTGAGGTTGTCATATTTGTATTTGATGATTGTTGATCTGTTCTTAGGCTCTTACTTACTGTCTCCTGTGGGTATAGTCACACAATGGAAACATGTACACTGTTCTCTTTCCCAGGCGCTCCACCTCAGTTTAGGGCAGATTTGGCTGGTGTTGGCCGCTGTCTATTGTTGATCAGAAGGTATAGAAGCTGGTCTTGGCTCTTGCCCAGCGGTCAGAGTTATAGAGTGTATGTAACAAAAACAATGAATTGAAAAACCAAACTCGGAAACAAAAAGCAGTCAGCTATTGGACCCAAAGAGGAGAACATTCTGGAGGGTTCCTGTGGGAGGGCTGTGACTGCAGTTCCTGCCCTAGATGGAGTTCCTACTGGCCGCCATGTTACCTAGGGTCAGGATGTCAATCCGGAAGTAGTTTCTGGGGGCCCTTAATGGAGCTGGTTTCAGCATCTGTTAGGCAGCTGGGAGCAGGGGGACTGGTTCAGTGCTGGTCTGCTGGCTCTATAGGTTCTATAGGTCTGCCACTGATCCTGCCTGAATCCAGGCACCAAAGCAACACAGCCAGCCCCGGGCTCACACTGACATGGCTGCCAACCATGTAGCTCCAAGCTCCTGGAGAGCAGGGTCTTCACTGGGGGATGGATGAGGGTGGGAGCTGGCCAGCCCTCTGGTAACCAAGGGAGCACTGGAAAAAAAAACAAGGAATGGCACCTTTCCCTCGCCCAGGTGAATCTCTTCTTCCAGCCAGGCCACCTTCTACTGCCAAAGCTGCTCACAAGATGGTCATGCCACATCTGGCTGGCCCATTACTCGTCTCCTTTTCTTACCATACCTGCTCAGCTTCTCCTCCCAGCAAGCACTCAATCCATTTGTCGAATCATTCCTCTGAAATTCAGGGTTCCAGGGTTTTCATCTGTGTCTGTTTCGTTTGGTCTCTTGTATCTGTTGTAGAGGGTCCATGCATTGTGAGTGCCTAGTCTGCCATCTTGCCGGAAGTCTCTCAAAATTCCTTTACTTGGTATATATCCTCAATAAATAAGAGCCAGGACACAAATAGATATATGCATACCCGTGTTTACTGTACCATTATTCACAACAGTAAAAAATATGTAGACAGCCTAAATGATCATCAACAGAAGAAAGGATGAACAACTTGAAACATACACACAATGGAATACAACACAACGTTGAAGAATAACAAACTTGCAAAACACCTCAGAACATTATGCTGAGCAAAACCGGTCAGTCACAGAAAGACAAATTTTGTATGAGACAAATATTGTAAAAGGTTAAAAACTTTTCATGCTAAGAGCATGATGGTTGCAGGTTTATGTCCAAACTGACTGGAGGGTGTTAAGTGCCATGGAGTCAGTTTCGACTCATAGGGTTTCCAAGGAGCAGTTGGTGAGTTTGAATCCCCAACTATGTGGTTCAAACTGACCTTGTAGACAAGGGTTAACTTGGGTGACAGGGAAGGCAGTATATAACAAGAGGGGAGTTGGCAGAATAATGATGAAGGCAGGAGAAGACACAGGGAGGGGTACAAGAATTAAAGGGAACAGAAGTAAATACTGTTATATGTACAGTCCTGCAGTAACAGCCATCTACAGGTAGATACATGGACAGATACGCAGGCTGAATGGGTGCGGTGGGGTTCGGGGAGTGGGAGCATACCCGCAAACATAAAAGTTTGACAGAGGATTTTGTACATGGGTATTTACTTTTGCTTCAAACATATGGAGCATAAGGGGACAAAATAATGAAAACTTTCTTGTTGTTGAGTGCCACCAAGTTGACTCCGATTCATAGGCATAACCAAATACCTTGATGGAATGAGTTGCTGGATCTTGGGGCTTAGTACCATGCTCTCGGGAGACACCATGGCCAATTGGCAATAACATGGTCCTCAAAGACATTCTACACCCTACCTTTGTGAGTGTCAACTGTGGTTAAAAATGCATGAGCAGCCATCTAAGGTGTAGCTCTTGGTGGTCTCTCGTGGGGAAGAAAGAAGAGTCATGAAAACTGAAGCTGCTTGGAATCAATTAGTCCAGTGTACTAACGGAGGGAACACATGAACATCTGTCTCCAAGACCCTAAGGACAGAAGAACAGATACTTGGTTGTCACTACCAACTCTTCTAATAGAGATCACATTAGAAGATCCTGGATAGAGTGGAAGAAAATGTGGAACAAAACTACAAAAAAGACCAGGTTTACTGGTCAGAAAGAGATTGGAGGAGCCTGAGACTTTGGTCTATGGTCACCCTTTAGGTTTGGAACTGAATTCATCCTTTTGGTTCAATTTCCAACCAAGCAGTAGATAGATATATAAGATATAAACAACACTAATGAGGTATGCTCACCATGGAATAAACATCCATTCAAGATCAAAAGGGCAGCGTTTACCTAAGGACAAGCTCAGAAGGCTTGGCAAGAGGTTGAATGGAACCAAGAAAAACAGGGAGGAAGTGATGTTACATGGGAGGGATCACAATCATTGAAATGAAACCAAGTGTATGATTTGTTTAGCACAGTGGTTCTGTAGGATAAGCACTGGACTGTGAACCACAAGATCAGTGGTTCGAGCACACCAATCCATTCACGAGAATAAGATAAGGCTTTCTGCTCCCTCAAAGATTTATAGCCTTGGAAATCCTATACATGGCCCCTTTGAGTCAGAACCTACTTAATAGAACTTAATCACTACCACTATGATTTGTTTCATATAAAACTAACAATCTCTGTAAACTTTTTGCTCAATTTACATTTAAAACTTGAAAATAAAGATTTATAGTCATGAAACTATCAAGGAGCAGTTCTACTCTGTTCTATAAAGTCACCATTTTAGGCAGTCTACATGAAGACTGGAGTCCTGGTGTGGCGCTGTGGGTTAATGTGCCAGACTGCAAAGCCGTTTGAACTGCAAGGTCGGCAGTTCAAGCTCACCACCTGCTCCTTGGAAACCGTATACAGGGTCGCTACGGGTCAGAACTGACTCGACAGCACTTAACAACAACAACAACAACAACATGAAGACCGTAGAAGAATTGATGCATTCAGATTATGCTGTTGGAGGAGAATATTAGAAGTACCATGGACTGCCAAAAGAACAAACAAATCTGTGTTGGAGGCAGTACAGCCAGAGTGTTCCTTAGAAGCCAGGAGAGCCAGACTTCATCTCTCACACTTCGGATACATTATCAGGAGGGATCAGTCCCTGAAGGACATCATGCTTGGTTAAGTGGAGGGTCAGCAAATAGAGGGAGACCCACAGTGGCAGCAACAATGGACTCAAGTGTGGCCATGATGGTGAGACTGCCGCAGGACTGGGCAGTATTTTGTTCTGTTGTGCAAAGGGTCCCTATGAGTTGGTTCTGGCTAGATGGCATATAATGACAACAACGAGCTAACCTCAAGGTTGGTGGTTCAAACCCACCAGCTGCTTCTTGGAAGCCCTGTGCAGGAGGGGTGCGGAATTTTTTTTCTGCCTAAATTTATAACATCATTCACAAGCCATACAAAATTATCAACTTAAAAATGAGCCTGCTATATTTGGTCAAGGACTCCTGGTGTGGCGCTGTAGGATAAGCCCTGGACCATAGGGTCAGTTTGAACTGCAAGGTCGACGGTTCAAACTCCCTGCCGCTCCTCAGAAGCCCTGTACTGGGTCACTATGAGTCTGAACCGACTCGACTACACTTAACAACAGCAATGTGATGGCTGCAACAGCAGTTGCCTTCGCAGGGCCAGACCAAATGATTTCAAGAGCCTTATAGGGAGTCCTGGAGTCCTGGTGTGGCGCTGTGGGCTAATGCGCCAGACTGCAAAGTCATTTGAACTGCAAGGTTGGCGGTTCACGCTCTCCAGCTGCTCCTCGGAAACCCTATACAGGGTCGCTATGGGTCGGAAGCGACTCGAAGACACTTAACAGCAACAACAGGGACCGTGTACCAGAAGCTCGCCACTGTGCTGTATCGGGTCCGCTATGTGTCTGAACAGGCTCGATCAACTGCACCTAACAAGAAGAACCAGTGTTGGAGGTCTTGATTGTTTTTATGAGTGCAATTCCCGAGCTCTCCACTAGGGGGAGGACTACTTTTGTTTGTGTCTTGGATGGTTTTGGAGTCATAAAGACCTTGTATAGGATTTCAGAGTATGTAACTGTTTATGGGAGCACCCAGCCTTTAGTTCTCCCTGACCCCCCTTGTCTTCTCACTATTCATCCTTTCAACATGAGCGGCTTCACAAAGTTTGCCGGGGGGTTGGGGAGGGCGGGAAATGAATGGAATCCTGTTATATTTTTATTTTAGTTGGAGGCCCTTTGAATATTTACTCTTGCTGGTTGACCCTTGCAGCTAAGTCCCAACCTAAACTGATTTCAAGCAAACATAAATTCTGCAGCAAAGAATTGCATATCACTTTAAAGAACACCGTTAAGAAGTTTGGACTCCTGGTATGGCTCTGTGGGTTAATGCACGGAACTCCAACGTCTGCGGTTCAAGCCCACCATCCACTCCTTGGAAACCCGAACCGACTCAATGGCACTTAACAACAACAACAACGTGAGGCAGTTCTCCGCTGTTCTACAGGGTCACTACAAGTGGGAAGGACTCATCTGCAGTGAGTAATGGGTTTAAAGAAACTGAAGACAAAGAGTTACTAATGGCTCCTTCAGGCCCAATCCAGGATTTGCTTTTTCCTCTTTCCAATCTAAATCTCTCTCACTGACAAGACTCATAACATTTCTCAAGATGATTTGGGCTGAACAGCAATATATATACTCTGTATATTTTCAACGTCAGTAAATGAAGAGAGAAAACTTCAGTAACATTCCATTGTGTCCATGTGAAATTATAAGCCATCCCCAGGAGAGGGATCCGCAGAGTGGCAGCAAGAAGGAGCTCTGGCATAACAATGTGAGGATGACTCAGGAGCAAGCTGTGTTTTGCTGAGTCAGAGCAGACTCTCCGGCGTATGAAATCAACAGCATCTATGACACAGAAGCAACTTGAAATTCAGATTCTATTCTATTTTACCAGAGCTTCCCAACATACTTGTCTCAGATTCTTATCTGTCAAACCAGTTTTCCCTCTTGGAGAAACAGAAGACAAAGGGAGCGATAACTAGAAAGAGAGACACCAGATCCTCTGACCAAGTTGCTCAGGCCCACAAACTGAAGTCACCATTGTTTCTGGATGGTGTGGGTCAAGTTAGGGAATTCACAGTTTCTAATCTCAAACCCCACCTTGCTTTGATACACAACAGCTCTGTGGCGTCTTTAGGTCTTTAGAGCTCCGTCACCAAATGCCAAATACTCAGTTAACAATGCAGCTTTCAGACTCCTTTATGGTGTCTTCACATAAAGATTGAGATCACATAGGCCTGTCTGTCCTGCCCCACATTCCGCCTCCCCAGGTAAACAGACCTCCTTCTACTGCAGGCCACAAGGTCTTTAGGTCAACATCTAAAGATTTGTTGGGGACAATTCTAAGCTGTGAGAACGCGAAGACACTGGATGTTGAGGATGAGATTGGATATGTTTGGTGAAGGGAGAGGCTCAGGGCCGCACCACTCTCCCGCTCTTCAAGGGCCTCCTATGCATCTCACTGACCCGAGGGGGTAGTTTGCATTCTCCTTGTGAGGAACCTCAGCACCCAAACCATTCAGAGTCTGACTGCTCTTACCAGCTGGCCAATGAGACCCCTCCCTCTGTGGGAAAAACCTGGAAAGATGTAACTTCTAAAAAGAATTCTTTGATGATTTGGACTTCTTAAATAAGTAACTGAATGAGAATGAACGATCCTCTGAAAAATTCAAAGACAAGTCCAAAAATTCCCTAGAACTCTAGTTGCTTACCAATTCTGCAAGTGGTAAGGTTTTATTACTCAGCATTAATCTTTGAAACTGGGTCTTGGGTGTGATAATAACAGTAATAAATAGGCCTCTGTGTTAGTTGCTGTCAGTCCCCTGCGTTAGGAGGGAGTGGCCAAGTGCCCACGTTTTTAATAATATAGTCACAGAAACAATGGTTTCCCTGATGTTTTCTGTCAACTTTAATCTTACACTTTTTTAGCTGCCCTGCTGATTTCTTATCTGGATTCAGTAGCTATTGTTTATTGAGAGAACCTTAATCTCTGAAAGCCATACAAACTCTAAGTAGATTATTACATTTTCTCCTGGACATTTCAGTCACCCCCATCTCTACCCCCTTTAGTGTTTATTACAGGTTCAGGGGGCATTGGTGGTTTCGTGGTAAAATTCCCAGTATTTTGTTCCATTGTGCACAGGTCACCCTGAGTCCACGACAGCTAACAATAACAACACAGGTAGTTCAGCCAAATTTCCAGACTTTCTGTTTTTATCCAAGTTGCCCTCCAGATCGGTGTTTATCAAAGTGTGAGCATCAGGGCACCTTCATAGATTCAGCTGGTTCATAGGCCAGACCACATCTCTGGCTCAGAATCAGAGGGACTGGGTATCTCCATGTCAGAAAGCTCCCCTCACACCAAAGAAGACCACTGCCAGAGAGAAATCCTTCTTGCTTGATGGCTCACATGTACAATGATTTAGATTGGTCGTAGGGAAGCAGAGGCCCTGGGACACACAGTTCACAACTTGCTCTCCACCACCAGCAAGTCTGGCAACACCAGACGGGGTGCTTGTGTGTTTCTGCCTTGAGCTTTGAGAGTCAGTGAATGAGGGAGATTATAGTCCAAGAAAATTCTCAGGATCTTTCTGAGCCTAGAACAAGGGTGATGGCTGATTTCCGATGAGGTAAGGCCATCTCTGGCATTTCTGTCAAGAAATGCCCCCTCAGGATCTCAGAACACGGAGCAAAGAAACCACCACACAACACGCAGCGTGCAGGTCTCAGCCTGGCAGCACTGTGTCTTTCTCCAACTATATACGCTGGGGCTTTGTCCCAAGAAGCCATATCTAATGCAATCACAGAACCCAGGCAACTGCATTTATTCTTATCTAGTAAAGCTTGAGTCTACCCCCAAACAATAATCATTTAATTAAATAATTCAACACCATGGAAGTCTACAGGACACTCAGTTGATTCCTCTTCTATCACTCAAAATTGATTGGAGCGCTATTTGCTAAGCAGATACCAAATGACTCGGTGATAACAAAAGCATCAAGCAAAGCGTGCTTCCTGTGGTTTGAGCCCTAAACTCAGGAAAACATACACAGGTGGGGAAATCTCTTCTGGGGCCTTTTATCTCTCTCCCAGGAAGGAGCGATTCAGTGAGCCTTCTGCACACAAGCCTCCGCCAGGGACAAAGCAACACTCTTCCTTCAGAAGGAAAAATTTCCTGCCCTTATAGACCTGAATTGTCTACTTCATCAAGACCAATCCAGCACACACATCACAGGAAAAGAGAGTATGTCCCCAGCTCCAGCAGGGATGAGAACACTCCTGAGAAGCAAGGGGCCCCAACAACCCCTCACCTTGCCTTTGATATTTGTTGTTGCTTCTCCTGGCTGTGCCTGCCGTCCTGGCCTGCAGTGGCTCTCTGCCATCTACCTGCTTTCCACAGCCAGTGTGCTCCTGGGACAGGAGCCAGCCCCTGGCTCAGCCTCTGCTCCTCAGCTCCCAAGCCTCACACCACAGGACTTGCCCCTGGCTCGTCTCATTTGCATTCACTCCACCCACTTTTGTCAAGGCCACTGGTTTTCTACTGCCTGTCTTGAAGGACATGTTGGGGCCAACTGCCCTCCTTATCACAATAGAACTAGAGCCCTTAATGCTTCTCACCCCCAACAGCAAACACTCAGTTAAATGATTCATCACAGTGGGGGTCAGCTGGATACGTAGGGGTGGTGTCTGCCATGACAGACACTAAGTGGTTCCCCCTGAACAGATAGCATCAAGTGAAGGGTGCCTTCTATGGTTTGACCCTCAAAGTCAGGGTCTTCTTCCCTCACCCCACCCCCCACCCCACAGTCTCAGGAATGCCCAGAGAGTATCATCCCCTCTGTTAGAGACTTGGCCAATTTTCAGTGGTCACACCCTGGTGTCTGAGTGCACGTTCCGAGTGGTTGGTGTCCACAAGTGCTGGCATTGGATCATGGCCACTGTGCTCTGTGTAGCAGAAGGACTGAGGGGCACTGTCCAGACCACTTCTGTAGAAAGTCCTGTGGCACTTACCACCATTTCTCCATGTCATTGTACCCAGCCCTTGTATCACCAAAGCCATCTCTGTGTAGTCTTAGAATTCAGTCCCCTTTCATCTACTCTCTTTCATCTACTCAAAGGTTATAATAGTGCTGAAGGTGACCATGGTTATTATGTATTGACTATGTGTCAAAAGGGGGCCTTGGTGGTACAGTGGTTAAGTGTTTGATTGCTAACCAGAAGGTCAGTGGTTCGAACCCACCAGCCTCTCCAGAGAAGAACAACATAGTAGTCAGCGTCCATAAAGGTTACAGCTTTGGTAACTCTACCAGTCAGTTGTTCTTTTCTGTCAAATGGGGTCACTATGAGTCAGGATCAACTTGACGGCAACATGCTACTTGGTTTTTGTTTATTTTCATATGGCAAAAATGTCCAGTATTAGACGATTCATCACAATGGACGAATTACAGGTATCGTCGATTGACTTGTATTCCCCTACCCTTCCCAAATATATGTTGGGCTGGGCTATGATTCTCAGTGGTTTGGTAGTTATGGAATGATGAAATCAGGCTCTGTGATGTAATGTGAGGGAATTATCTCTAATTGGCGATGTGCTGTAATTCCTGATCTCTGTGTGTTAGTAGGGAGTCCTGGTGTGGTGCTGTGGGATAATGTGCTGGGCTGCAAGCTTGGTTTGAATCACAAGGTGAGCAGTTCAAATTCATAAGCTGCTCCTTGGAAACCCTATACATGGTTGAAATGAGTCAGGATCGACTTGATGGCACTTAACAACAACAACAACGTGTTACTAACACATCGTCTGTCAGTTTGTCATACTATGGTGGCTTGTGTGTTGCTGCGATGCTGGAAGCTATGATACCAGTATTTTAAATCCCAGCAGGGTCAGCCATGGTGGACAGGTTTCAGATGAGCTTCCAGACAAAGACAAACTAGGGATAAGAAGTGGACCACTTCCGGAAGGTTGTTGTTGTTATTGTAAAGTGCTGGTGAGTCAATTCCAACTCATAGCAACACTTTATAGGGATTCAGAGGCTGTAAATCTTTATGGGAGCAGAAAGCCTCATCTTTCTCCCACGGAACAGCTGGTAGTTTCGAACTACTGACCTTGTAGTTAGTAGCCCAACTAGCTACCGGGACTCCTTAGACTCAGGGGAGACTTTACTATTTTTAAAGAAAAATTGTATTAACCGTTCACCTCAAGTTAGGGTTTATTGAGTGATATCAACAGTTATCTATTTGTTTGTCACACTGTGGTTGTTTGTATGTTGCTGTGATTTGTTACATGTGGTTGTATGTTGCTGTGATTTGTTACACGTGGTTGTTTGTATGTTGCTGTGGTTTGTTACACTGTGTTTGTATGTTGCTGTGGTTTGTTACATGTGATTGTATGTTGCTGTGATTTGTTACACGTAGTTGTTTGTATGTTGCTGTGGTTTGTTACACTGTGTTTGTATGTTGCTGTGGTTTGTTACATGTGATTGTATGTTGCTGTGATTTGTTACACGTGATTGTTTTTATGTTGCTGTGATTTGTTACACTGTGGTTGTTTGTATGTTGCTGTGATGCTGGAAGCTATGCCACTGGTACTTCAAATACCAGGCTACATAGTGACATCCAAGTGACGCTGTGTGCACACATAGGACCTTCCTGTAGAGCCGACAGAGAGAAAGCCTGCCTCTGGAACTGGCTGCCTGAGTTTGGATTTGTGCCTCTGAATTTCTGTTTGCTGAGGTCTTCCATTAAGACATAAAACAGGTGGAACTAGCTCTGTTTCTTAGATGAGAACAGTTGAGCAAAGGTCAGGTAACTTGCCCAAAGGTAAAGTTACATTTGAACAGGATCAGGCATAGCTCTTGGTGCCAGCAGAGGCTCTCTCACATCCTCTTCTGAGTACCCCTAAACTGGCAGGAGCCTCCAGCTCCATCTAAGTCCATTTCAGAAGACTTGACCTGCTGCTTAGATTCAGAGGTTACCAGCAGAATGCACAAGCAGTGGAGGGGAAGAATGGAAGAAGGAACACACTCCACTCGAGGTGAGAAACCAGCTGCCCCAGTGAACTCCAGGGACCCAGTGCCAGCTCTCATGGCAAGCAGACTGATGTTCCGCTAGTGTTTTTGAAAGCAAAACTAAAAACCACCACTCAAAACATTTGAGGAGACTGCTCAGTCACAGTTACAAAGCTTTATGTAATGTGCAATGGGAACATCACAGACTGGGGTCAGGGTGAGTGTTCTGACGGGGTTTGGGCAGACCTCGGAGCTCCCAGTCTCCACACTCTGCTCGTTTCATTCTATTTATTATACTCTTGTCCTCAGGGACACCGATGGGAGAAAAACGCGGCAACCTAGGCAGCAGCAGCTGGCCTGTGAAAGCCGTTCTTGCTTTCTACTGACTGGACTTCTGGTTTCACTGGCGTTGGTTTCATGGGCCGCGTTCCACGGAGGCCCTAACATGTTCACAAAGGAGGCAGGTGGGCCAGGCCCCAGTGCTGACGCTCTGGGAAGGTAGACGGTTTGTGCCCTCCTGAGCTGCAGCATGGAGACATCAATAGGGTGCTGTCATCGCTCATGCTTAATGTTGGCTTCACTTCGCTCCAAGGTCACCCCGCTGCCACTCCGAGGGCCTTCCTTCTTGTTCCAGTCCTTTTCTATGTAAAACTCGGCTAGTACTGGGCAATGTTCAGAAGCCACTCCTCCCCAGGACCAGTTGTCGGGAATCCAAGGGTTTGTGAGACCCTCTCTCACTACAGCCCAGTGACCTGGAGGAGAGAGACAGAGACCCAGAAATCAGATGGAGGGCTGGGGAGCAGGGCCCACAACATGCCAGTACCCCTCAGTTCTCTGCCTTGCTTGTGCAGATGGAAAGCCTCCGCCAATTTGATTTTCTGGATAAATGAGGGTTTACCAATTTAGTTATTAAGACTGCCCAGCCCAGGCCTCCTGTTCATTTACATGTGTCTTCCCATTCGGGTTGATTTCTCACATTTATAGACCGCTTCTAATCTGGTCAGCAAAAGGCATCCACAGTTAAAGTCTAATATTGCAAAGCAAAAGGCACCAACTGCCCTCACAGTTGTTAAGTATTGTTGAGTCGGTTCCGACTCATAACAACCTGTATAGGGTTTTCGAAAAGTGACTGGTAAGTTTGAACTGCTGACCTTATGGTTCAAACCAACTTTGCGGTCCAGCTCATTAACCTGTAGCGCCGGGGCTAATACAGTCTTCCTACAAAATGGGTGATAAAGAGAAAGATACATGGTTTTATGAGAAGGGACAGGTATTTCAAAATAAAGATTTAGAAACATATGAAATCACAACTCAACTGTGGTCGTGAGTATAAGCCACGTCCAGGTAAGACCTAAGGGCATTGGGGAAGGGAGAGCAGGCCTGGGTGTAGCTCTGATCTCTGGCTGTGTGGCATCTCTGTCCTGGGCCTGAGCTACTACAATGTAATAGGTCGGGGGCAGATAACATGCTTTCTACTTGCCATCCTGGGTGCTCCACACTCTTTGTGAGGGCAGTTCACTTCCATGTGCGCCCTCCTGGGGACCTGGGACCTGTAGGTTGGACTCTGCTCCTGGCCAATGTTGCATTTCTTCAAATCATTGCTTGTCTGGTTTGGTGATCAAGTTGCCCTGAGACTCACTGATATCATCCTTTGGATCCTCCCACGACAGAGTCCAATAGGAAATGGATGCCCAGAGAGCGTTAGAAGCAACTGAGGCCGAAGCTAGAACTGCAAGTCATCCTCCTGAGACCTCAGCCCTGGCCACAGAGCAAGCCAGGGTGAAATCAGAGCTTCTGTGTTTAAGCTGCTCATGGGGGTATGACACGCACCCATGGTGCTCTGTCAAGCTTCCACCCAGGGCAGAAGCATACTGTCCTTGTCTTTACCTCTACCATACTTCTGATGAAATGTCAGTGGCAATAGGTCATTAGTTTGGGGGTGAAGCGTGATAACGTTCACTGCTGTGACAACCTATCACATCCAGGTCATCAGGGAGACGTGTCTAAAGCACGTCTCCTCTCCTATCGTGACAGGCCTTATATGACAGGTCCGCCCACCTCTCCCTGCCGGGCATAGGCAGTGTGATGGGAAACCTCATTCCTCCACACAGCACCGGAGGCGTCAAGTTGAACGTCTGCTCATGACAACATGTCCTTGAAATTAAGGTAAGTTACCAGCTCATCTCTGGGTTGCCTGGTTTACACCTGGTTTGTACTTGTTGTAGGTCAGTTCCCCTCAAGTACAAACTCACTGCCATCGAGTTGATGTTTCCTCACAGAGCCCCTACAGGACCGAGGAGAACAGCTCCTGAGGGTTTTCTGAGACTACATCTTTATGGAAGCCTCATCTTTCTCTCATGGGCTGGCTGGTGGTTTTGAACCACAGACCCTGTGGTTAGCAACCCAGCACTTACCTCAAACCATCACCAGGGCTCTTTTTGTAGGTCAGTAAGTGATTTTTAAGGAGCTCTGGTAGTGTAGTGGTTATGAACTGGGCTGTGAACCTCATGGTCAGCAGTTCGAAACTACCAACTCTTCCATGGGAGAAAGATGAGGCTTCCTGCTCCTGTAAAGATTTACAGCCTCAGAAACCCTGTACAAGGTCACTATGAGTCGGAACCGACTCCACGGCACATAACAACAACAACAACAAAGTGCTTTTTAAGGCGCTTTGGTAGCATAGGGGTTACAAGTTGTGCAGCTAACCTCAAGGTCAGCTAGTTCAAAACTACCAGCAGTTCCACGGGAGAAAGATGAGGCTTTCTACTCCCATAAAGATTTACAGCCTTGGAAACCCTATACAGGGTTGCTGTGAGTCGGAACTGACTCCACGGCATATAACCACTACCACCAAGTGCTTTCTGGGAGCTTGGCGCCTCTGTAGGATAAACACTAGACTGTGAACCACAAGACTGGTAGTTTGAGCCCACCAGCCACTCCACAGGAGAAAGATGAGGCTTTCTGCTACAGCCTTTCTCTGTTTGCAGGTGCTCTGGTGGTGCCCTGGGTTAAGCATTGGGCTGTTAACTGCAAGGTTGGTGGTTCAAAACCAGCAGCCACTCCACAGGAGAACGACGAGGCTGTGTTACTGTAACAGACTTACAGTCTCAGAACCCTATGGAGCAGTTCCACTCCGTCTTGGAGGGTAATTATGAGTTGGAATCAACGTGATTATTCATTTTGTTTATTTTTTAATTGTTTATTTTTCCCCCTGTTTGAATGATAATTTTACAGTCATCTGAACCTTATAAAATGCCTTTTGTTGTTAAGTGCCATCAAGTCAGTTCTGGCTCATAGCGACCCTGTATAGGGTTTCGGAGAAGTGGCTGGTGGGTTTGAACCCATGACCTTGTGGTTAGCAGTCCAGTACTTATCCTACAGTGCCACACCAGGACTCCTAGAAATGTCTTGTTGTTGTTAAATGCTGTTGAGTTGGTTCCAACCCATAGCAATCCTGTATAGCGTTTCCAAGGAGTGGCTGGTGAGCTTGAACTGCTGACCTTGCAGTTCAAACTGACTTTGCAGTCCAGCACATTAACCCAAAGTGTCACACCGGGACTCCATTCTAAATGCCTAGAGAAGAGCAAAGACCACTCCTGATCCAACTAAACCAACCACCTGGAGCTGTCAGTTCAGACAGGTTTCCCAAACTCCACTTCTGAATAGGAGAAGGAACCAGTGGGTGTTGCTTTACCTGTGAAGACCTTCTTCAGGCTTTTACTGATCCAGATGTTGTCCAGAGACTTGGAACCTTGAGGGTTCTTGGTGCTGATGTTGGTGAAGGTGTGAGCGGGAATCAGGTGGTGGAATTTTTCTTTCCTCAAGATCTCGTAATCACTACTATCTGGCCCTTGACCAAAATCTCCTAAAATAACCACGTCTTTTTCTCCTGCAATGGAAGAAAGAAGAGGAATGTTAAGAGCTGATGGGAGTAACACTGATCATGCCTCTTGTCAAATTGGCCTGATCCCAAGGGCTAGGATGCTGGAATGGTTCCCAGTCTCCCAAGTTCCTTATACAACCCCCCTTGGATATTTTAACTTAAAAATTTAAGAGGAGGTTAGTGACACATCTGGAAATGGGGATGGGAGTGTGTGATGCAGAAGTCAGCTCAAGCTCACAGGTTCTAGTAGAAAAAGGCCGAAGGGTTTTGCCCAGAGCTTTTAACAAATGCTCAAGAATCATTGATGGAGCATCTGGTAGAGGATACCCGTGAAAGGGGTTTCGAGATAATAAAACATACCTTGCTCTCCATTAGCTCAGAGTCTAGTGGGACAGGCAGATGGGGAAACAGACAAGAGTGGAACCCAGGTGCAAAGCCAATGTTGTGTCCAGAGAAAGGCATGCACAGACAGTATGCTCATGGACTGATGAGGGTCAGGTCAGTAAGGAAAGAAGAAAAGCTGTTCAAGAGCAGATGGAAGAGAGAGCCTGATTTGGGGTGGGGTGGGGTGGGGTGGGGCTGTAAGCAGTTGGGTGTTTTGGCTATCAGGCACAAATAAAGCTAAAGATGAGGCTGGAGACGCCAGCAGCAGCTAATCCTTGAATGGAAGGTGTGTTCTGGCTCTCTGAGGTTCAAGTTCAGACCAGAGGAGAAGGCTGGATTTTCCTGGCTTCCAATAAGGGGTACCTAGCATCCCACTGGGACTCCTGGTGTGGTCCTGTAGGATCAGCACTGGAGTGTGAACCACAGGGTTGGCAGTTCAAGTCCACCAGCTGCTCCTTGGAAACTCTATACAAGGTAGCTATGAGTTGGAATTGACTCGATGGCACTTAACAACAAGAAGAAGCCTCCTACTTCTGTAGGATATGCATGGGCTGAGAACCACAAGGTGGGCAGTTTGAGCCCACCTGCAGCTCTATGGGAAAGAGATGAAGGTTTTTGCTCCCACAATGAATTTTTTTTTTTAAAGCCTCAGAAACCCTCTGCAGAGTCACTTTGAGTCCGAACTAGCTCGACAGCACCCACCCACCATGTTGGTGTACATGACAACTGCTGCTGGCCCTAATTCACTTTGTTCCCAGTACCCACTCCTGAGAAATAATGCTGAGGTGAGCTTCATTTATTTATTAAAAAAAAA
>NW_006408524.1:13843077-13844891 GCF_000296735.1 Chrysochloris asiatica
CTTTAAAGACCTCAGAAGCGAGTCACCTCACTAGGACACAGAACATGGACTTTGGGAATGATATGAGTTGTCCCATGAAGTTATGGTAGGTCCTAACCCTGCGAACCCAGAAAACCATGCCTGCTAGGTGTATGGTTATGTCTGAAAAGTATCTGTGAGTGTGTCCTTGGAACATATATGCATGCACACACATATTTGTATGCATATGTACTTACAGACAAGTTTCTGTCTGTATGTAGTCACCTGTACCTACCTACACACATATGTGACATACAATGTTTGGGGTTATTGTTGCCAATTACATATGCCATATTCTTCAGCACAAATATTCTTTTCTCTTGTGTGTGTCTTATTGGCATTGTTTATTTTGGTCAAGCTGTGCTTTGTATCCCTGCTTGATGTTGTTGTTGTTAAGTGTCATCAAGTCGATTCTGACTCATAGCAACCCTGTATAGGGTTTCTGAGGAGTGGCTGGTGATCTTGAACCACTGACCTTGAGGTTTAAACTGATCTTGCAGTCCAGTACTTATCCGATAGCACCATACCAGGATTCCTTTCTTTATGCACTTGGTATAAAATGGCGCAAGAGGATAAGCACTGATCTGCTAACGGCAAGGTTGGCAGTTCAAATATACCAGCTGCTCCTTGGAAACCTGCTACAGGGAGGCTATGAGTTGAAACCTACTCGATGGCACACACCACCACCACCAACAACAACAAAAATGGGAGAACAATCACTTGCCACAGATTGTTGGAAGGATTAGATGAGCTATTGTAGATATCTGGTATAAGGCATATCACGTTCTGTTCAGGCCCCTTCCCTTCAAGCTCCCTGACCAGATGAATCAAGAGTTTATCAAAGAGATTTCCAGTAGAAGGTAATTAATTATCTGTGTATAAATGAGACCTACCAGGTGACTTCCAGGCCAACGTGGAGAGGTTTTCTCTTAAAACTATTTTAGACATTTCTCCCATGATCTGATTTACACTAGTAATTGGGATAATTATGAGGTAATAATTTTCCCCAGCCAAGTAAGTAGAAAATTTAAAAAGAAAGAAAAAAAGAGACTGGCCATGTTTCCACACGGAGTGACGTTTCTGTCACATCTTACAAATGACGCTTTAAGGACAACGGTTCTGAAAGTAGGGCCAAATGGGTCTGACACACTTGGAAATTTCCTTGTGAACTGTCACGTTTCTGGTTCAGGAACACTGGTGGTGGTGGTGGTGGCTGTTAAAAGAATGAGATGCTGCCTGGCCCTCACTGTCATCATGACTGTTGTCAAGGTTTGAGTCCACTGCTGTGGTCACTGTGCCTTCCAACCTAGGGGGCTCCTCTTCCAGAACTCTACCAGACAATATTCTGATAGGACCTTTGGGTTTTCATAGGCTCAGTTTTGGCAACAGACTGCCACGGCTTTCCTTGTAGACCCGTAGTCTGGAAGTTCTGCTGAAATCTGTCCATCATGGGTTTTATGCTATTCACATTCAAGATGTCAGTAACATAGCTTCCAGCATCACAGCCAACTGTTAGGGGGAATCCTGGTGGCTGTGGGCCGTCCCATTGATTTTGATGCATAGAAACCCTATGTGACTGAGTGCAACTGCTCAGTAGGGTTTTCTTGGCTATATTCTTTTATGGGACTAAATAGCCAGGTCTTTTATACTACGGAATCGCTGGTGAGTTGCAACTGTCAACCTTTTGGTTAGCAGCCAAGAATTTTAAACATTGTACTACCTGGGATCCTTGTTGTTGTTGTTGTCAGGTGCCATCGAGTCGGAACCGACTCATAGCGACTCCATGCACAGCAGAA
>NW_006408524.1:13846736-13856460 GCF_000296735.1 Chrysochloris asiatica
GGGTAGTGGCTAACCTACTGCCATTTCCTCGAGTTGAATCCAACTCATAGTCAGCATGTAAGACAGAGGAGAACCAGACACACAGTGAGCATACAAGACAGAGGAGAACTATACACACAGTGAGCGTACAAGACAGAGAACTACACACACAGTGAGCGTACAAGACAGAGAACTACACACACAGTGAGAGTACAAACAGAGGAGAACTGCACACACAGTGAGAGTACAAGACAGAGGAGATCTACACACACAGTGAGCGTACAAGACAGAGAGAACTAAACTCATATTTTCATGGAAGCAGACTGCCACACATTTCTCCTGTGGAGCAGCTGGTGGTTTCAAACTGAGACTCTTTGGTTAGAGGCCTAATGTTCAAGCACTCTGATACAATGGCTCTTGGTAGAATAATGACTAAACCAAAAAAATCAAACCCACTGACATTCAGTTCTAACTCAAAGCAACCCTATAGGACAGAGTACAATTACTCTTTAGGGTTTCTGAGACTGGAAATCTTTTTTATATTATTTATTTTAAAAGCTTGTGAATTAGGTGAAGAGCTCCAGGGCAAAGCAGCCTTCCATTTTCTCTCAACAACTCATCCATGATTTGGTTCATGTCACTGATTGCATTTCCCACAATGCACTATTGCTCGTCCCACTGCCTCCCTCTCTCCTTCTTTTTTGACCTTTGTCCTTGGGTAAATATTACCTGCTGGATCTCAAATGGTTGATTATTCTGAGGAGTGTGTACCTCCCCAGTGTTACTGTTCTCCCTATAGATTTGTCCTGGTGTGGTGCTGTAGGAAAACCACCGGACTGCAAGGTTGATTTGAGCCATGAGGTAGTGGTTCAAACCCACCAGCTGCGCCTCAGAAACCCTAAACAAGGTTGCTATGAGTCAGAACCAACTTGATGGCACATAACAACAACAACAACAACATGGACTGTCTATTGTTTGGCCCTTCACGTGAGTTCAGTTCCAGACCTCAGGTGACTAAGGGCCACACAGTCTTGGGGCTTCCACCAGTCTGCATCTGATCAGCAAGTCTGGTTCTTTTTATCATTTTTAGTTTTGGTCCTTATTTTTCTTTTACTCTCTCCAGAACCTTCTACTGTGATCTCTTACAAAGCAGTTGATAGTGGTAGCCAGGCACGATCTAGTCTCAGGGCCTGGAGACTGACGTTCTCATGGTCCATGAGTCTCCTGAATGCATTGTTTCCCTGTATCTTCTTCAATGTTCATCACTCTTTCCTCCGAATAGGAAAAGACCAATGCATGCACCTTAGATGGCTGCTCATGAGCTTTTCAGATCCAGCTGCAACCAACTAAAGTAGGATGGAGACAATGTCTTTGTGGACTGTGTTAGATGGCAACTGATTTTGGTGTCTTTCAAGACTATGATCCTAAGTCCCCAGGTCCTATGGCTCACTCCTTCAAAGTATTTGGTTATTTTTAACCAAAAGGTCTTTATAATCTTACCCTGTTCACTCCACCATAGTCATGGATACATTTGCAGCAGAGGTAGGTACCTGTGTACAAACATCCTCTATCAAACCTATGGAAGCTCATGGGTAAACTCCCACTCTCCTTCTCAGCCTGCGTGCCTATCTACGCATCCACTCGTGGATCACCATTACCTCAGGATTGTGTATGTAACAGTATTTCCCTCTGTTGTCTTTAACTCTTCCACTCTCCCCAGTGGCTTCCTGTCTTCTTCAGATTTTGCTGACCTCTCTCTCTTTTTGTATGTCACCTCCCCTTCACCCAAGTTAACATGTACCTATCCAGTAGCTTCCCCTCTCTTCCCCTCTGACCCCCTGCTAAACATCAAAGAATATTTTTTTAGTGTGAAAACCTTTTCTTGACTATTTACAATAGTGGTCTCATAGAATATTGGTCCTTTTCTGATTGACTAATTTCACTCAGCATAATGTCCTTTGGGTTCATCTATGTTATGAAGTGTTTCACAGATTCATCATTATTCTTAACATTGCCAAAGTTTGTTTATCCATTCTTCCATGGATGGACATTTAAGTTGTCTCCACCATTTTGCTATTGTGAACAATGTTGTGATGAGCATGGGTGTGCATACATGAGTAATTGTGTTCTGGATCTTATTTCTCTAGGGTATGTACCAAGTATCGGTGTGTATGATGTGCCAAGTACCATATGTTTGCTGTGTCCTAGGGTATTGGTATTTCCAACTTTTTCAGGAAGTACCATACCATTTCCTCAGTGATTGCGCCATTTCACAGTCTTATCAGAAGTACATGAAGGTTCTTGTCTCCCCACATCCTCACCAGCATTTGTTTTCTTCTTCTTCTTTTTTTGTTGTTAACTTTGCTAGTAATCCTAGAATGAGATGTGATCTCATTGTTGTTTTGAGATGTATCTTACTAATGGAGTCCTGGTGTATGATAAGCACTAGACCGATAACCACAAGCTCAGCGGTTCAAACCCATCAGCAACTCCTTGGAAACCCAATAAAGGGTCTTTACGAGTCAGAACTGACTCGACGGCACTTAATAACAACAAATGGTGAAAGATTATGAGCATTTCTTCATATTTGTTGGCTGCATGAATGTCTTTTTTGGTGAAGTGTTCGAGCATGTCCTCTATACATTTTTTAACTGGATTTATCTTTTTGTTGTTGAGGTGAAATTTTCTATGAATTCAAGAGATTAGGTCCTTGTCTGATAGGTCATTGTCATAAAAATTTTCCCAGTTTGTGGGTTCTCTTTTTATTCATTTGGTGAAATTGTCTGATGCACAGAAATGTCTAAATTTTAGGAGACCCCCAAGTCATTTTGTTTCACAAGACTGTCACTCTTTATGGGAACAGACAGCTTCATCTTTCCCCAGGGAGTAGCTGGTGGATTTGAACTGCTGACCTTGCAGGGCAAATGCTTAACCCATGGAGACACCAAGGCTCCTTGGAATAAAACCAGAGCTGACTCTGGTTTACAACAGAACGAAACACTGTCGGGTCCTGACTTCCTCACTATTGTCCCTCCGCTTCAGCTCATTATTTCAGCCACTGTGTCAGTCCATCTCACTGAGGGTCTTTCTCCTTTCTGCTGACCCTCTACTTTAGCAAGCATCATGCCCTTCTCTCGGGACTGGTCCCTCCTGATAACTTCATCTCTCCAAAGTATGTGAGATGAAGTCTTGCTTGTCCCTCTTCTAAGGAGCATTTTGGTTGTACTTCTTTCAAGACAGATTTGTTCCTTCTAGCAATCCATGGAAGTCAGAGTAGTCTTCAGTGTGAAATGACACAAATTACCACCAGAGGGCACTCTTACACTCCAGGTGACACACTGAACTGGAAGCGTGACTGGGTGGCCAGCAGGGGTTATGTAAACTTTACTCTGTGTTTTAACAACCTGGGTACTCATGTTGGGTTCAGTCTGAACTGTCTTGAGAAATGGATCCCAACTTCCAACAGGAAGGGCGGCTTGAGGATTATACTAACAATCACACTCCTACATGGCACCAGTAACGGCCATCCCCTAAAGCCTTGCTGTTCTGAGTCCATCCTTGACAGCACACCACACTGCACTGTTGCAACTTATGGGGCAGGTACTATGACCACCTCTGCTCTGCAGGTGGAGGCTCTGAGAGCTTGGAGGTCTTGTCCAAAGTCACCCAGGAACCCTCAAATCCGACCTCTTACCAGAGCTCGAATTCAGTACACAACAGACCCTGCCACATGGCCGACACTCTCACTACATGTGTGCTAAGGGAAGAAATCAGGCAGAAGGAATACCTCAGAACAAGGTGCCATTGATGTTGGAAAGAAAGAAGGGGAAGATGCTCCACTTCTTGAATAACTAAAGGTTTAACAGACTGAGTCAGAGCTTCCTCTATAATGAGGAAGGTTTTTGTTGGTATGCAGACCTGAAAACACTCAGGCCAAAAAAGATGATTCTCAATTCTCTTTTGCGAATTGAGAATGCTGGTGTTGAGCATCAGTAAAGCCAGCTGTGAGGCTCTTTGAACAGGCACATCCAGATTCGCGATGGTGAGGGGAGGGCTCACCTCTCTTCTCTCAGTGAAGTCAGCATCTGTGCAGGCTCCAAAGCCACTCTTGTCTCTGAGGGTTGTGGGCTGTGAAGAGGACTGGAGTGTGCACTCTTTTCTCATTCCCTTGTTTCCCAGAAGTGAAGGGAGAAAGCCTGGCTGGGGCTGATTTCCTCAGCATCTTTGTAAGTATGAAGTGCCAGGGACTGGTCTGCGCTGATGTAAGCAGTAATACCAGGCAGGCTTCACTTTTGCTGAGTTCTCAAAGCAAGACCCTCTTCGCTGCGGTGGAGTCAGAAAGAAGGAAATTCCACCAGGGCACCCTTCCCACTGCGAACCCAAGCAAGACAGGCCCAAAATTTGCTCATCAAATCGGTTCTGTTTGTTTGAAGGGGCCTGTGGAATGAAAGGCTTACCTTTGTTTGAGCTGAACCACCTCAGTCTATTTACCTGGGCTGCACCTTGGGCTGCCTGGACATGTTCCTTGAGTCCACAGTCATCAGTTAACAATTAATTGCATAGGAGTTTCAAGGTAGGGACTTAGAGAGCATGGGTGCTGCTCACGCTTGGTGACATCAAGGCCAGGCCAGGCCAGGGTGTGAACTGGTAGTCCCTTTGCAACTTGGGACAACAACCTGGCCAGGCCATCTGGCAGAAATCTGACCACTGCCTAGGTATCAGAAAAGCCAGTGAGTGCCTGAGGCTACCTCAAAATTAGGAAGAGGAATCTTTCTTTTGTGCTTCCATGAAAAGAAAAGGAAAAGCTTGGGATCAAGAAAAGTAGAACTGTCCACTGAATCTCAAAGCTATAAAGTCATCCTTTTGAATAGGCTACAGACTTGATGTTGTTAAGTGCCATAGAGTCAGTTCTGACTCCTAGAGACCCTGTATAGGGTTTTCAAGGAGCAGCTGGTGGGTTTGAACTGCCGCCATTGTGATTTGCATCCAGTGCTTATCCTACAGCACCACACCAGGAACTGTGGATAAACAAGTGCCCTTGAAGGTACCATCCTTAACACCTGAAACCAAACCTGTTGCTGTTGCATCAATTCTAATTCAAAGCAACCTCATGTGTTTCAGAACTGTGCTTCACAGAGTTTTCTTGACCACAACTGTTTTCTGGAATCAGATTGCCAGGCCTTTCTTCTGCTGTGCTTCTGAGTGGATTTGAACTGTCAACATTTCAGCTGAGTGCAAAACTGTGCCAGCGAGGGATAGGGATTCATAAGTTGGATGCTGACCAGAGCATGTCCTGTCTCAAAATGTAAGCCTGTACTTTTGAGCTATTTCTGCAGTTGGCTCTTCATGAACCATCCACTGAGGGGGGCCAACTGTACAAAGAGGAGCCCTGGTGGTCCAATAGACACTGGTCAAGACTGGAGATTATGCAAGAGAATTCCAGGCCTCCAGCTGCAAACACTCGATTATAGGAGGTTAGTGCTCGGAAAAACCAAGACAAACTGCAAACATCACAGTCCTGCCGGCTTTTCAACTTCTGCCTTTGGATAATGAGTAAACTGAGCACCAATGAACTTTCTCTGTTCATCAGGGGCCGAGAAAGCGTAGAGCTTGCCTTTCTTTGCAAGAGCTTCTCTGTTCAGTGCTCTCTCTTAATTCTGCTGCTATTTTGAGTCTCAAGTGCAGTGAACCCCTTTCATGTGCTGGGCACTTGGACAGATACGTCTGATTGAACCCTCTGGACACTCCTGTGAGTTAGTGCCATTTATTTATAGAGGACGCTAAAAGTGGTTCTGGGACATTCCTGAGGTTCTGCGGGTTGGCAAAGGAGGTGAGAGAAAACAACCCAGATTTTCTGACAGGCTCTGGACCCCTCTTGTATGATCTGCAGCCCACCAGGGAGATTTTGCCCCTGGTCACTTTCTAGCTCTCTTTCCCTTGACGATGATGCAAATCTCCTCCAGGTGGCGCTGTTGCAGTGGGACATCTCACTAATGTTCTCCTCCCTCTTCCCAAGAACGAGGCTGAAGAGCCACAAAGGAGCCTACATGTTAGGTCTACAGAGACAAGAACCCCTGTGGGGAGCGTGGTGGCTCCACATGAGGCAGGAGTCTGTACACGTGGCTGCACTGATGCTGGGAGGTGGGAGACCCCTGGCCTCTGTGATCCCAGAGCTGACCCCAGAAGAACTTCCCTTCCCGCTGGCTGGGAGAGGGTGAGGAAGACCATCCATCCCTACCTCTCAGGGTCTCCTGCAGGGTCTGCGTGAAGCTGGTCAAGTGGACAACGTCAGTGGGATTCTTGCTGGGATTCTCGGCCCCTGGGAGGGTCAGGGCTGCCAGTTGAAGGTTAACAAGGGTCAACTCATTACTTCCCATCTGGGCAGGAAACAAACGGACAGGAAGAGGCTCATGTTTCTTGTGTCAATTACAACCCACTCATCAATGGTCTCTGTACAAAGTGAGGACCATGAACAACCCCCAGGCCAGCCCACACCCCCACCATCTTAGGATTCTTCCCAGGATCCAGTAGGAACAAGACTGATCTTGACCTACCCCAACATGGTGGTAGAAGTGGTTATGTGCTGTGGAGTCAACATGGTACCCTCCTTAAAAACCAAACCAAATTAGTTGTTGTGAGTTGATTCTGACTTATGGCAACTCCATTTGTTGCAGGATAGAACTGCCTTCCATTGAGGTTTCCAGGCCTTTTGGAAAGAGGCACCTCTGGATGGATTTGAGGGACCAACGTCTTGGTTAGCAGATGAGAGCACTTATATCATCTAGGACCTCCTAGCAGGCGCCCTCAGGCCAATTCTGATTCATAGTGACCCCACACGTGTCAGAGTACAAGTGTGTTTCCATGGCTGCTTCTTGGGACTAGAATGGCAGAACTTCCCTTTGGTTAGCTTAACCTTTTGCATCAGGCAGGGATTCCTCCAAACCAAACCTATTCCCATCAAATTGATTTTGACTAATAACAACCCTACAGGACAGAAAGTACAGCGGTTCCTTTGGGTTTCTGAGACTGTAAACCTACACGGGGGCAGATAGCCTCATCTTTTCTCTCTTGGAGTGGGCTGCTGGATTTGAACTACTGATCTTGTGTTTAGCAGCCCAATGCTTAACTCACAACACCACCAGCGTTCCTTAGGGACGCCTCGTTATTGTTAATTGACATGGAGTCATCTGACTCATGGTGACTTCATAAAACAGAGGTGGGGAACGTCCAGCCCACGGGCTGTGTAAGACCCATGAAACCATTTGGTCTGGCCTTGCCAAGGCAAAGGCAGTCCCAGCCATTTTTAAGTTGATAATCTTAGATGGCCCGCAAATGATGTTATAAATATCCAAATGGCCCTTGACAAAAAACAGTTCCCCACCTGTGCTGTAAAAGGTTTCTGAGGAGTGACTGGTGGGTTGAACCACCAACCTTGTGGTTAGCAGTCCCATGCTTATCCTACAGTACCACACCAGGAAAGCCTGGTAAATTGGGCATATGTGGAAGTATCACACTTTTTTTTCCTTTTAAGCAACCATAAAGAATGAGGTGGCTCTAGCAGCTGGTTGTTTAACAAAGACTTGGCACTCTTACCCATGTGGCCTACCTGTAAGACCCAGCTAGGACCTGCTGCATCTCCCCCACCCCCAACAGTCCACTGACTCCTCTCTGTGCTCTTTGCTCCCCGGGACTTTCTCTTCCCATGCTGACTTCCAGCTGACTTCAAGTGAATAAAGAACAAGGCTCCCATAATACTGGCAGGCCAGGGGACACACGGGTGGGCAGCCTAAGATGCAGACCCCAGTATCCAGGTGAGCACTCACTGACAGTATCTGCCTCCCCAGAATCCCAGTGTTACTCAGATGCTCAGGGTTTCCTAATCCTGCCCAACTGTTTGCCATGGCAACAAGCATCAGATGCTGCCAGGAAGCCAGGGTACACGGCTTACCTCCTATGACATTGGCTGGTCCTAGCTATTGCCTTGCCCTGGTGACTGGCCCAGAATCAAACCGGGGTCTCCCACACGGAAGGTGACAATTCTACCAGGGAACCACCACTGTCTGGAACAGGGCCCAGGAATCACTCATTGAAATCATGTTTTCTGGTGACACTGATGTGTGTCAGATTTGGGAGGCAGCCATCTGGTTTCCTGCCCAGACACCACAGCACTCACTGGGGCTGAGAGTCACCTCAGGAGCAGATGCTAACCCAACCCTGAGAGACAGAAACCAGGTCAGAAAGAAGAGGTGCCAGTCACCAAGGTTTAGAAAGAAGAGCTTCTTTTTCCTTCTTAGAAAGACAAGTGGAATGTGTCAGTACCTTGAAGTGCGCGAGGTAAGGGCTGGGATGCGACGATTTTTCATGCCCATTGCCCGGCGAGCTCTCCTGCAAGGGGGTGTCTTTCAGCTCCATCCCAACTGCAGAGTCCCACAGGAAGCCCAAATACCCCAAACCCTGCAGGGAGAGGCAGACAGAGCTGGTGAAAAACGGCATCCAGAGGCGTTCACCTTGCTGCCAGCATCTCCCTCTACTGGGCTCAACCGCCTCTAAGGAAGATCTTGGCCAGAGGCTGTAAGGCAGGATCTGCCTCTTGATCCCTGAGGTTATGTGCATAGGGCTGTTTCTCAAACAAAAGGACGCAGAAAAACCAAAGCCCCACCTCTCATAATACCAGGTCACTCACTGCTGTGATTTCAGCACTTTCTATACAACTGGAGTTGCCTGTGCTCTTCTCTTCTGGGGAGTCGGGGGAGTGGAGGGAGTCTAGACTAGGCAGAATTCTACGTGTAAGCTTCACACCCAGGAGGGTCCAATTCCTACCCGCACTTGCCAGATGAGGACACTGTTGCTCAGAGGGGCTAATTAACTTCCTAAAACCCAAGCTGGGACTCAGCTATGAGACCCTGAGAGGTGGGTTTTACTTACTGGCCAGTTGCTGTTTAGAACAGTGGGTGATGTTGGGTAAATGACTGTCACACAGCCCTGGACTGAAGCCTGCAGTTGAAGCTGAACCTGCTCTGTCTCTTCTCTGTGTGAGTAAAGCATGATTCCAACCAATGCCCTGGTCGACTGTGTCTCTCTTGGTGACCTTGTACCTAGGCTCAGCACCCCAAACAAACCAAACACACTGCCATCGAATCCATTCTGACTCATAGTGACCCTGTGTAGGGTTTCCAGACTGTAAATCTTTATGGGAACAGGTAGACTCATCTTCCCCAAGGAGCAAACCTGGTGGGTTTGAACCTCGGACCTGTTGGTCAGCAGCCCAACACCTAACTGTGCTACCTGGTGCTTAATAAATGCTCAGTAAATATTTGTTGGGTGAACAAAAGTCAGAGCTAACCACCTGACAACTTGGAAGTGGGCACTCAAGAGTCCTCTAGTAGGTCAACATGGCTTCACCAAGGCTAAGCTGCCCCACATGGCCCTTAGAGCCTCTATGGTATGGAATGGATTGTGCCTCCTCCAACACTGTGTTGAGTCCCTAGCCCTTGTACCTGAGGCTGTGATCCTGTTTAGAAATAGGGGTTTCTTTTGTTATGCAAATGAAGCCACACAGTGTAGAATAGAACCTAAACCTAATCTCTTAATTATTTTGATATTCATTATCTTTTTTAAAAAATGTTTTATTGTGAATTATGTGATAGTTTACATGGGAAAACATTAGTTTTATATTCATCCTATCTTATATCATTTCATTGCCATGGTTACAATCCCCTCCATGCATCATCAACTAAACAAAGGG
>NW_006408524.1:13857399-13862683 GCF_000296735.1 Chrysochloris asiatica
GAAGGGGGTTTGCCCTGAGGGGACCCGACCACTTGCCTTGATGTCTCCTGGGCGAGCAACTTGCTTGTTCTTGTAGTAATCAGACAGTCTGCCTATACTGTTTTGTATTTTTCCTGTAGGTCTTTCTTTCAAGAAGTGTCTTCAGTTCTTCTAGCTGCTCCAGGCTGGTCTGCTTGTCCTTTCCAGTGGCAATTTTCCAACTCTGAAGATTCTGGATGCTGTTCATGATTCCACCTAGGGTCTTATGTAATGCAGAGGCTCTGCAGGAAGCCTCCTTCACTGGCCACGTTGTAGTCCCGTTTTAGGTATTCCAATCAGTTATAGGCAGAAGACGGACTTACAAGCTTTCTATGGTGATATTTCTGCCTAGTCCTTTCCCTCCCCCTCCAGTCCCTATTTTATAACGGTATGCCAGGGAAACCAAGATTCAAAAGACAGCCAAGCATCTTAACATTATTTTCCCCCTTTTTCCCATTCTAACCATGTCTCAATCCTTGTATCCTAGAGTCCTGTTGCTCCAAGGTTGTGCATACATCATTCTTTACCTCTGTCCCACTTAGCCCATGTAAACCTGCCTAATTGTTCTCCCATCTGCTTTGTTCTTCTTCATTATCTTTTTAGACCAGAATGTCATTGTTGTTAGGTGCCCTTGAGTTGGTACTAACCCAATATAGGGTTTCTGAGGCTGTAAATCTTTAAGGGAGAAGAAAGTCTCATCTGTTTTCCTCAGAGCAGCCGGTGGACTCGAACCACTAAACTCGTGATTTGCAGTCCAATGCTTGTCTTATGGAGCCTGCTACTCTCCCGTTTAGACCAGAATGTTATTGTTGTTAAGTGCTGTCAAGTTGGTTCTGACTCATAGCGACCCTGTGTAGGGTTTCTGAGGAGCAGCTGGTGAGCTTGAATAGCCAACCTTGCAGTTGAAAGCATACCTTACAGTCCAGCACATTAGCCCACAGCGCCACACCAGAGACACAGAGAAACATACATGGAGGAAGACAGACACCATGTGAGGATCTGCATGGAACCTAGGAATGTTTGGAGCTACAGATAAAGATCACAATTGCTCACGGTGTCTATTTAGGGATAGGGCAGGAAGGCGCAAACAGTGTTTGGCATGCTGTGTACTTTCATATTTTAAAAACACTAAAGACAATTTTAAAACTAAGAGCATTGGTCAAGAACAGGAACACCTTGGTCTTAGTCATGGCCATGCCACTAGGCCTTGGGACCTAAGGTAAGTCCCTCAGTTTATTAAACCACAGTTTCCTTGGGTAAAAGCAGGTAAATATGATTGTACCTCATTCACTGTTTCTCAAAGTTGGTGCCAGATGAGCCTTTCTACAGTGTCACTCAGGTTACCATCTGCTCCCAAACCTCCGGTGGCTTCCTGATGTTCAGTGAATGGGAGTCTTCTAGGATAGGGGCTTTACCTTCCTTCCATATAGCATCAGGCACACCTGATCACACATGTGCCCACAGCTATTCCTTGAATCACTGGTTTCTTACCATCCCTGTTGTTAAGTGCCGTCGAGTCAGTTTCAACTTACAGTGACCCTGCGTAGGGTTTCTGAGGAGCAACTGGTGGGTTTGAACTGCCGATCGACCTTGTGGTTTGCAGTCCAGTGCTGACCCTACAGTGCCACACCAGGAGTCCGTTACCATCCTTAGGGGAACTTTTCCAATCTCTGCCAACTAAGGCAGACCCTGCCTTCCTTCCACCACAATACCTGACTTCAGGCTGGGGCACCAAGACAAGCATTGACTTTAGTGTCAGAGAACTACTGGGTCCAATTAACTGCATGCCGTACCTCAAATCAACTGGGCAACCTCTCGGTAAATCATTTGTCTCGTGCTGTTGACCTCAAGGTTAGAAGTTCAAAACTACCAGCTGTTCTGCAGGAGAAAGATGAGACTTTATGCTCCAATAAACATTTATGTTAGAAAATAAATGCTTATTTTTAATAAATAATAAATTAGAAAACAAAAGGGATGCTTTCAACTGCAAGGTTGGCTGTTCAAGCTCACCAGCTGCTCCTCAGAAACTACACAGAGTCGCTATGAGTCAGAACCGACTCGATAGCACTTAACAACAACAACATTCTGGTCTAAGCAGGAGAGTAGTAGGCTCCATAAGACACGGTGTCTATGAATTGGAACTGACTCCACGGCACACCACCAACACCACCAGGTCTCAATGTTCTTATCCGTAAAAATGTTCCTCTAGCAATGGTGTGGGGGCTAGAGATCGGAATTAAACACACAGGGACATTGTTTCAGGCATCTGAGAAATGTCAACGATTGCTACCTTTTTCTCATATCTGTGTAAACTAGAGATGGAACATTAGTGATCCACAGATATGAAAGGGGGCTTTAGAAAGTTCACAGAAAAGTGGAATTAAAAGATAATGGAATGGTACCATGGACTTTTTGAAGCCCCCTCATATGATGTTTGGTCCACTGAGTATTTAAAAGCATTTTTTGATTATTTGCCATATTTAAAAGTCAAGTATTATAATGAAATATGCAAAGATCTGGTATGAGAAAACCAAAAGGGAAGAACACACTTGCTTGGCATTTCTCATGCTGAAAAAACTGAAGAGAAAAGCAAGCCTCGAGTTGCAGTATTGAAGGATTCCATGGGCAGGGAGCACCAAGGAAAGATAGAAGTAATACACCGAATCACTGTGCCAAAAAGAATGAGTCGATGTTCAACCATTTCAGGAACGGTGGAACTTGTACATATGATTAAGAATTGATGGTACTGAAGAAAGAACTCCAAGCTGTATTGAAGGCATCTGTGAAAAACAAAGTTCTAGGAACTGATAAAATACCAACTGAGATGCTTCAACAAACTGATGCTATGCTGGAAACACTCACTCATCTATGCCAACTGACGTGAAGAAATTAATATTTGTGCCCATTCCAAAGAAATGTGATCCAACAGAATATGGAAAAAGTTTTGTTGAAGAAATTTAAAAATGGTTATAGCAGGACACTGACAAGGAGCTGTCAGAAATTCAAGCCAGATTCAGAAGAGATGATATGAAATGAGGGATATCATTACTGATGTCAGATGGATGTTTGTTGAAAGAAGAGAACCCCAGAAAGGTGTTTTATCTGTGTTCTACTGATTGTGAAAAGGCATTAGACTGTGTGAATCATAACAATGTATGGGTAAAATTGTAAAGAATGGAATTTCAGAATACTTCATGATGTTCACACAAAACTTTACATAGACCAAGAAATAGTCGTTAGAACAGAACAAGGGCATATTGCATGGTTAAAAATCAGAAAAGGTATGCAACAGGGTTATATCCTTCACCATATTTACTCAATCTATATGCTGAGCAAATAATCTGATAAACTGGACTATAAGAATACAGCATCAGGATTGAAGGAAAACTCATTAACAACCTGCAATATGCAGGCAACACAATATGCAGATGAGACAGAGGGAAGACAGCCATGTAACAGGCAGAAATGTGTGTGATGCAGCTGCAAGCCAAGGAATGCCAACGTGATGCGTCAGGAGCCACCAGAACCTAGGAGACAGGTATAGCACAGATTCTCCCTCAGAGAGAATTAACACAGATGAGCCCACGATTATGGATTCCTAGTTCCTAGAATTGTGGGATAATAACTTCTGTTTTATAAGATACCCATTGTGCTATAATTTGTTAAACAGCCATAAGAAATGAATATAAGAGAAATAAGAATTATATGTACATATTAAAAAATAGTTTATAAAAAGAGTACGGAGTATTGTCAATAAAATGATTGTTGTTGTTGTTAAATGCCATCGAGTTGGTTTTGACCCACAGTGACCCTTTATGGGGTTTCTGAGGAACAGCTAGTGAGACTGAACCACACAGACCTTGCAGTTCAAACAGCTTTGCAGTCTGGCACATTAACCCACAGTGCCACACCAGGACTCTGACCTTGTGATAGGAACGGGAAATTTAGACATTGGCTATCAATTTTATTTGGGGGGGGGGCTATAAAGGTATTAAGTGGCTGGCTTACAAGCTTTCATGGGTGTGCTTAGTTTCAGAATGAAGGAGTAAGTTTGAATCCCCACTGAATAGTTCTCCTGATTGTTAAAACTGTAATTGTAGAAGATTTGTAACTAAAAGTGGGGAGTAGTTAATCATTCATTATTGGAGAAACAGATGATTCCATCATTAAGGAAGAGCATGAGTGGAGTAGGGGATCCCTGCCTGCAAAAGTGGTGACAGCAGAGATGGTGACAGAGTCAGTGACATGGAGAGACAGAGCAGCTGCAGACTCTAGGTCCATGGACTGAGTAAGGCTGTGTGCCTGTGGGCAGAAGGCTGGCTTGTAGAATGTGCATTTAAATGAATGGACATTTAAATGAATATATATATTTTTTGTTTTGTATGTGCACATCAAATATTTTTGCTTTGCTTATTTGTGAAATAAAAGACATAAATGGAGAACCACAGGGAGGAAGTGGGGTGACTACTACTGCAGGGAGGGGATTGTAATCATTGAGATGAAGCCAAGTGTATAATTTGTTAAATGAAAAGCTGACGATCTTGTCTGTAAATCTTCACTGAACTCAAACTAGAAAGTTCTTTTTCTTTAAAAAAGTGAATAGGTTTTCTTTGCTGCATCTACTATGAGAATGAAGACCATTCTCAGCAACCAGACTGTCGACATTCTGGAGAACGTTGACATCAGTGTAAAGGGACACATAATTATTGTGAAGGGCCCCAGAGGAACCCTGCAGAGGGACTTCAATCACATCAATGTAGAATTCAGTCTCCTTGGGAAGAAAAAGGAGAGACTTCACATTGACAAATGGTGGGGAGACAGAAAGGAACTGGCTACAGTCCACACCATCTGTATGTTACGTGCAGAATATGATCAAGGGCGTTAGCCTAGGCTTCCGTTACAAGATGAGGTCTGTGTATGCTCACTTCCCCATTAACGTTGTTATCCAACAGAGCAGGTCTCTTGTTGAAATCCGAAACTTCTTGGGTGAAAAGTAACATTTGTAGGGTTCAGATGAGAGCAGGTGTTGCATGTTCAGTATCTCAAGCCCAGAAAGATGAATTAATTCTTGAAGGAAATGACATTGAACTTGTGTCAAATTCAGCTGCTTTCATTCAGCAAGCCACAACAGTTAAAAAGAAGGATATCTGAAAAATTTTGGATGCTATCTATGTGTCTGAAAAAGGAACTGTCCAACAGGCTGAAGAGTAAGTAATAAAAGCTATCCAGCTATGGAAACAAGGCCTGGTGATTCTTAAGACTTATC
>NW_006408524.1:13863203-13879448 GCF_000296735.1 Chrysochloris asiatica
CTCTTGAAAGCTTAAAAGCCAGTCACTTCTTGCCTTTGTAGACCCTCCATTTTGGGTAGCCAATGTCCAAGTTGCCCATCCCTATCTACTCTGTGTATCAATGGGGTGGGAATGATCCTCACTGTAAAGATTTGTTCCCATTTGCTTCCTGGGTCCCTAACAGGTCTCTTCTGTTCCCAACACTCCAAGCTCCCAGTTCTGTCTGAGCAGCCGTCCATTCCCCATCTAAACATTACACAAGAAGCAGGACATTCTGAAATGAATAGCAATGATTTAAAAGAATGGGCAGGAACACAAAAGTGCATCAACAATATATGCAAAGTCAATTTGAAGATGACTTGATTAGGGAGAAAGCCCAATGAAAAGAAAGGCCCACTTGTGCCTGTGGAGTACCTTCTGGAGCTGACTCGAGGGTTTCTCAGCAACCACAGCCTTCCAGCACCCCCGGGGCCCCTTCCACTTGCGGATGTTGGGCAGGATTGGCTGGTTGAGCTCGGTACAGAACTGCAAAGACAGACACAAATCAGTGTGTGTTCCCACCTGTTCCCACTGGTGGTAGCCCAAGAAACTGAAAAAATGGTGTGATTTGGGCTAATTTTCCTTATTCAGAGCTTTGTCAAATATCCCTGTCTGCTCAGAAGCCAGGATTTGTGCAGACCCAGATGATAAAGCAAATACCACAAATCACAAAGTAAACCATCCATCTATGGAATGTACAGTTATCATCTGAGGATTCATAGAAATGGAATCTTTGTAGCATTCTTGCCGAAACAGAGTTGGGCAAGAGTTGGACAATCCAAAAAGAGTGATCAAAATCCTTTCCATTTTTGTAAAATCAGTGGATTCAAGATCCCAGGAGGGCCTAGGTTAATATTTAACCCAATGCTCAAAAAGATGAATACATGGTTTTTCTTCTTGGTGTTTAGCTTAAACCACCACCGGCTGCCATTACGTCATTTCTGACTCAGGGCAATCCCATTGTGCATCAAGGTAGTTGCTGTTTTGAAGGTATCACTGGGTAGACTCAAACCTCCGACCTTTTGGCTACTGACTGAGTGTGTTAATCATTTGTATAACCTAGGGACCATAGGGCTTTGTTAAGAGTGAGTCAAAATGATCTCAGCTTCATCTTGATCCACCATATTGTTCCACCATGGGTTCACTCTTAAGACAGCAACTGCTATTGTAGATGGCTACTGTGCCCCATGTGTATGTAAGCAGGTACTTCTTTCTGTTCATCATGTTCCACCAACACGGTGTGAGAACCATGAAGTTACTTCATCCCAAGGGAAAAAGAAAATCTTACATGTACAGGCAAAGTAAAACAAGGGACCCCAAAACCAACCTCAACATATGTAGACCCGTTTCCCTAACTCATGCCTCAAATACAACCCATCCTCTGAGGCTTGGTTCCAGAACTGGTCAGCTGTTTGGCTCAGCTTTCTAGATGCTTCTACATCTGGTACTGCCATCCTCTTCCCCTTCACTTTATCCATCCAGGAAGATGACACTCATCTCTTTTCAACCCCTTCTGGGCTCAACACCAGTATCTCTCTTTTAAGAGCTGCCTTTAACTAATCTCATTTAGCCCCATAGCCTGAGCTTACACCCACATCCCAATAACTCCCAAAGTTGTATCTGTCTCTCATGGAATGCACAGCAATCATTGGAATGACACGAAAGGTACAATTTTTTGGATATGGGACTGATGATCTGCTCTGTAAACCTTTACTCAATTCACAATAAAAAGTTAAAAAAAAAAGAGTTGTATCTACAACTTAGATTCTTTCTTTCCTGAGTTTTGAATTCTTACAGCCTCTTCAACATTTTCAGCTGAAGGTCACTATAGAACCTCAAGCCCACCATGTCCAAAAGGAGTCATATGATCCCCACTACCTCTCTCCCCGTGTCTGTCAGGTCATGGTCTTTCCATGCACCAAGGAGCTCTGGCCCCTCTTCAGAGTCCCATCATCTCTCATTGTGCCACTGGTGTGGTGGCTAAAAAGTTTCCTGCCTCTCTGTCATCCAATCCGCCCTTCTTCTATCTATCCACTAGGTAAGTTGTGATGGCCACACAGAGGTCCACCGCATCAACATCACCTGGGAACTTCGAAAAGATCCTCAGATCTCACCCTGGGCTTACTGAACGCAAAGCTCTGGAGTGGAGCCTGGCAGCCTGTGCTTTTAAGTAGCCTTCCAGGTGATTCTGAAGCACACTAAGGATGCAGAACTGTGGCAGCTGGCCAGGTCCTCTCTCACATCTGCCCAGGTGTTGAGGCACTGTGGACAGCTAGCCTGCAGCTGTCAGCTGTGGCTGTGGAGAGCGTCCCTTATGCATTTCTAGGGGCTGATAAAGGACAAGGTATGAAGGTTTGGTGTTTGCCTTCACACTGCTAATATCACATGAGGGACAGTTAGAGACTGGTCAGTTCTCTGCCAATAATCTCCTCAATGCGTGTCACCGCACGGGACAACACAACACAGGGCAAGAGGAGGGGGAGCTCTGGGAGTCCCCTTAAGACACAGGTTATCACTGGAATGGGGTAGCACAAACCGCTGCCATGCTATACTGCTAACCAAAATATTGGAGGTTCTAGTCTCTGGTAGCATAGTGGTTACGAATCGGGCTGCGAACCTAAAGGTCAGCGGTTCGAAACTACCAGCTGCTCCGCGGGAGAAAGATGAGGCTTTCTACTCCCATAAGGATTTACACCCTCGGAAACCCTCTACAGGGTCGCTATGGGTCGGAACCGACTCGACGGCACGTAACAACAACAACAACAGTCTCCCCAAAGGTGCCTTAGCAGAAGGGCCTGGAGACCTACTTCTGGAAAATCAGCCACTGAAAACCCTAGAGAGCAGAGTTCTGCTCTGATACACCTGGTGTCGCCGTGACTCAGGGTTGATGTGAAGGCACGTGGTTTATTATGGGAGTGATGCTGCTGCTGTAGCTACTTGTGTAAAGTCTGTACTTTCCCAGCAGTGGACTCCACAAGGGCAGGGGTTATGCCCAAGCCATCTGTATAAACTCCACACCTAGCACAGAGCATGGTGCCTAGCAACACTCTTCAAAAGCATCTGCTCGGTGAGTCATTAAACTCTTTAAATATGTGTATGACAAGCAGCATGGGGAATTTCTCCTTGGAGCTAAAGAAATGCTTCCATGCCTGCCTTACATTTTGCACACAGCTATAGACTTCTTACGTTTTGCACACAGCTAAGGACCTCTGGTAGCATAGTGGTTACGAATTGGGCTGTGAACCTCAAGGTCAGCAGTTCGAAACTACCAGGTGTTCTGCAGGAGTGAGATGAGGCTTTCTGCTCCTGTAAAAATTTACAGCCTCAGAAACCCTGTACAGGGTCGCTATGAGTCGGAACCGACTCCACGGCACATAACAACAACAACAATAGACTCTGTGCTGCTCGGCCTTCTGGGGAAGTGTTCCCTCCAGAATTTGCTCACTAGGTGGCACTCTCAACACAGCCCAGAGGAAAACATGGAGTGTCCACAGAAAAGGGGTTTCACCTTCGGGGACTGCCCTTAGCCAGATAGATGCTCCTGGTCCGAAGCCCTCCTCACTTGGGAAACGAAGCCCTTTGGGAAATGCAGCCAGAACTTACTGACTAACCCAGTGAGTATGAGGACTTGATAAAGGGGCTAATTTCCTGCCTGGGAGTCATTTGCTTGTTGAGTTGTCAGCCCTCTAGGCCATCTGGTGCTTCCCTGCTCTCCACACTGGGCTCTGAGACTCCGCTGTGCATCACAGTCTCCAAGGAGGCCTTCTGGAAAGTTTTATTTTTAGAAAGCCCCTGATGGTTAGGGTACCCATTCAGACAGAATGCCCAGCTCTGCTGAGTGTGGCCGAGCCTCTGGGGGGTGTGGTGTGTCCGGATGCGCTGTCTGCTGGCATCTGCACCAGCAGGATGATACCTCCTGAGAAAACTACCACACTGTTCTCACCCTCTGTGAGGTTCTCAAGATACCTGAAGACAGGTGAGTTTGCATTTCTAAACCAAGCCCCACCTCAGCTTAAACCTCCCATATCCTGATGGGAGGGGTCAGGAGTAGAAGAGTAGGCACAAGCGGACACTGTTCTTTGCCACGCCCACCATTCTCGATGTTGGTCTTTCGGGATTACAGTCGTGGGCTTCAAAATGTGGTCCTTAGACCAGCAACATCAGCATCACCTGGGAACGTGTTACAAATCCTGATTCTCAGGCTCCAATCAGATGGGAGAATGGGAACCTCTAAGGGTGAGGTGCAGGAATCCGGTCCTGCAGGTGGCTGCCATGAGTCTGAACTGACCAATGGCAATGAACAACAATAACAACAAGCGATTCTGATGTAAGAGAACCACTGGAGAAAGGAAAAACATTCTCATTTCCCTTTTGTTTTTATAAATTTTGTGTCACTTGGCTTTCATATTTTTAAAACTTTCACTAACAAGTAAGCTTTAAGGTACCTTGTTGTTGTTGTTAAGTGCCTTCGAGTAGGTTCCAACCCATAGTGACCCTGAACAGGGTTTCTGAGGCTGTAAATCTTTATGGGATTTACACGCTGTAAATCTTTCTCTCGTGGAACAGCTGGTAGTTTTGAACTGCCGACCTTGCAATTCTCAGCCCAATTAATAACCACTACACTATCAGAGCTCCTTCCATCCTAATAAATTAAAGCCCTCAATGTTTCTTAAGTCCTAATAAATTAATTTTGAGTAAATTCAACAACAGTAAAAAGACACAGCCAACAATTTAAGACCAGGTTAGCTTCTGAATCCTGTAAACAAACCAAAAAACAAAAAATACCATACAGGGTAAGAGGAAGGAGAAAGAGGACCCACATTTATTGTCAAGCACTTAACAACAACAATAATTACCTATTAGGCATGTTCACATATTATCACATGTAATCTTAATGACAAGGAGCTCTGGTAGTGTAGTGGTTACAAATCAGGCTGCTAACCTCAAGGTGAGCTGTTTGAAACTACCAGCGGTTCCACGGGAGAAAGATGAGGCTTTCTGCTCCCGTAAAGATTTACAGCCTTGGAAACCCTGTACAGGGTCACTATGAGTTGGAACCAACTCCATGGTACTTAACAACAACAATCTTAATGACAACCCTGTAAGATGGGTAATAAAACTCCTCAGAAAGATAAGAAGGCCAAGTTCACTCACGGCCAGGAAGTGGGACACGCAGAATTTAGGGGAGAGAGTTCACATGAAATCATCCACCTGTGTGTGTGTACGTGTGCACACACGTATGATGCATGCAGGGGTCTCTATCCCCTCCTCACCCCAACACACACATGCACACACTTTTGGGCTCTCTGGAGCTAAAACTCTGCACAAGCGCCACACTGCTAAATGAGTTTAGTCACCAGAGCCCAAACTATACAGGTCCTGGTGACACAACTCCCACAGAGTGGTTAGCTCACCCCCAGCTTACAGCTGTCTTCCTGGGAGGAGCACGGCTGACTGGACACGCCTGTTCCTCCTCATACTGCTCAGAGCACTGGGGCGAGCCTGCAATCAAGGCTCAGCTCCGGACAAGCTCTCATCCACCTCTAGCTCAGTGCCTGAACACGCTCTTTCCATGGGGACCAGAAAAGGCATTCTGGATGATTCTACATCCTTGTTTAAACAATTTTAACATGCTGAGGAAGATCACAAGCAAACAAGGAGACAATTCCTCAGCCCCCACAGCCAGCTAATTATTAGCTGCTTTCACAGAGCCAGGGAAGTGACACTCACATGCACTCCTGTTCAGGGAGTGGCTGCTGGTGACGCTAACCCTGCTATGTTCCCCAAAGCTGCCAATCACGTGCTTCCTGAATACAATGGTTAAAAATAACGGTAGTTGGGGGGAAACTCTCAAGGGCAATTAGGACTTCAAAATTTGTTTTTGGCAAGGGCAACTGCAAAAATTGAAAGCAAGAGGGAGCTGATGATTCTATGGGGACTGAAGTTTGGGTCAGGCTGGGAACAGGGAGGGAGGTACAGTGTTGGGGGTTCTACCTGTCAACATTGCCGTCATCTTTGTCATCACCACTTAATCCTGATTACAAAGGGATACATCGCCAAAGGTTCTTTTTTATCCCCTCCAAAGGTCTTTAGATTCCAAGGGTTTTAATGCTAAATGAGAATGAGTCTTTTGATAGTAGTTTCATGATTGTTTCTCCTCTTTAAATTGAGACTTAACCTGGGTGGTGCAAACAGGTGACATTCCCAGTCACCAACCCAAAGGTGGGAGATTGGAGTCCCCAGAGCTACCTCAGAAGAAAGGCCTGGTAATCTACTTCCAATAACAAAACAAACAAAAGATGACAAAGCAGCCAATGAAAACCTTCAGAGCACAGTACTACTTAGACACATACAGCACCACCATGCGTCAGCTCAATGATAACTGATAATGGCCTTGATACAAATAAATATAAGAGCATTATGGTAGAATTTATTATGAAAGACTAGAAACATTTATTACCATCATTCAAAGACAATCGTTGCTAAAATTTCTGGTGGATTTCCTTTTAGACTGTTCTAATAGAGCTATCTAAGGGTTGCTATGAGTCGGAACTGACTTGATGGCACTTAACAACAACAACATTCACACACACACTTTTTTTTTTTTTTTAAAGATTTTATTGTGACTTATGTGATAGTTTACATGGGAGAACATTAGCTTGACATTCATCCTATCGTATATCGCTTCATTGCCATGGTTACAATCCCCTCCATGCATCATCAAACAACCAAAGGGCATACTCCGCAAGCCTGCCCCTCGGTCATCAGCACACAGGCCCTCTCCCTCCTTCAGTCTAGAGTCCCCAGCCACTCCATCTCTCCACATCATTATCTCTGCCTCCATCTCTGGTGTCACTGTTTCTCTGGGTAGAGTCCCGCACTCCGCTCTTCTCCCTTGATGGTCCCAGGGACCTCCGCTTCTGGACTGCAAAGTCAATCACTCCCCTCCTTTTGATACAAAACATCTACCTTTACATTTCCAACCCTCACAGTCAGTCCTGATAACAATTATTTACTACTGTACCACAATAGTCCTATCCCCATCTCCTTTCATCTGCCCCGCCCAGACAGATTGGATACTGCTCAGTGGAGATTCTACCTTTTTTTAGGTAATGTGAATTTTTATACAATTTATTGTTGTTAAGTGCCATTGAGTCTCTGGTGCTGGGGCTGATGGGATGAGGCCTGTTTCTTTAGATGGCAGTATACACTAATGTTTCTATATCATTAAATAAAGCACCTCTCATGGAGGCTGAGAACACCGAGTTTTACTTAGTATTTCCTAAGTGGGATAGCAACTTTCCACTAAACCCCACAATAGGAAAATGTAGGTGGGCACTATATGTCCTATGGGTCACGAAAGCGTTACACAATGGAGGCACAGGAAATTATGGTTGTTAATATTCTCTCCTGTGAGAGGATGGATTCATTCAATAAAAATTTAAGTAGCACCAAATATATGCCCATCTCTGGGCTAGGATTGAATGTGAGCGAAAGAAACCTGGGCCCCTGCCCTGACTGAACTTAGAGGCTTGTGGTGAGCAGAGTGTGCAGGGGTCATGGAGGCAGTTATGAATCAAATCATCACCGAAATGTCAAAATGCATCAAAGGGGCTTCACGGAGACCACGTGCGTCCATGATGATGGGGAGGGAGACTGACTTAGGCTTTCTCAGAGAGGTGATCTTGCACTCAGAGCTTAGAGAGGAAGAGCTGATTAGGCAAAGAGGAGGGAAGAGCATTCCAGGCAGCAGTGACAGCATGTGCAAAGGGCTTGTAGTAGGATGGAGCATGGAGAATGTGTAGATGGGCAAGGGATACAATGGTGAGATGAGACTGAAGAGGTGGTCAGAAGCCAGACTGCAGAGATCCAAGTGCAGAGCCCCACGTGCCCTGGAAAGAGTTTGGTCCTTATCATGGGGTGTGAGAGGAGGTAAAAAAGAGACCTGCGCTTGTAAAGGGGTCTCAGATAACAGTATGCAGAATGGAGAAGATCACAATGATACCAGGCAAGTAAAGTACAGTAAAAGATGCGGGCAGCTTGGTTTAGAGAACAGTGAATGGATTTCAGGGATAATTAGGTGAAAAAAGAGACTTGGGAGACAGGCGTGAGGTACCACTCTTCATTGCACAACCAGTAACTGAGCATTCAGGATGCGCCAGGGATTTCTCCAGGCTGTGGCTGGTAAGGCCAGCCACCCCTCACAGAACACATGGTGAGACAAGAAGCAGGGAGGTCAGTCCTGTGGCACTGGGGAGGTGGCCTCTCCACAGGGTTTAGTCTAACACACTTTCTGCTCAGGAGATTGAGTATCGGTGAGAAGAGCTTACAACCCAGTAACTTCCAGAACACTGGCTCTCCGAAGCCTGAAAAAGACTGTCTTTGGGCAAATACAACAAATCCTCCTTCCCAAACTAGATGTTGAACTTGTGAGGAATGACTGAAACTAATTATGCTAAGTGGAAGCAAGTCTGAAAATAGAAATGTTTTCAGAGGATGGTGTGACTATTTTAGGAGCGTGTAGGAACGTTGTGGGCAGAGGGAAGCAGCTACTGGGATGGTCATTTACAGCTTTCACTGACCATACTGCTCCATGAATTCGAATGTTTCTCTATCATGAAATAAAGCACCTCTCATGGAGCCTGACAACACCGAATTTTACTTAGTGTTTCCTACCGAAAGGCTGAACCAAAAATTCAAAGAGAAATGTCAACATTGTATGTTACAACATTTTACTTGAAAGCAAAAGGGTATTTGCTCCAAGCTTCTACGATAACTTACTTCCTAAGACAAACCATCTTGATTTAGCCAACCACAGTTTTTTTGTTTTTTCTCTCAAGTCTTCTCCCCTCTTTGATATTTTCCGATGAAGAGGATCAAAAATTGAGTATGAGGGTACAGGGAAGAGATTGCCTCTGAATCCCAAACATACAATTTCACAATAGAATTTATCAATAAGAGCGTTTCTGCCTGAGTTATCAGAAGCCAGATATGCCAAGGGAAATGTCAGGGACAGTGGAAAAAAAGGAAACTGAGAGGAAAGAGAATGCCAACACAAAGTGGAAGGAAATAATTACCTTGCTCCTTAAATCCAAAGAAAATTGTGACGACTTGATTGTCCGCTGGTGTAGGAATACAAAAACGCTGGCAGCCTACCTTTCCTGCTTATCTCTAAAATCTTACATGAATATCCACACATTTTTTAAATCCCAGGAATACATTTCCTTAGTCCATAAACACTGAAGACTAATTAATGTTCTCAGACTCACCCTAGGTTGCAGAGCTTCCTGAAGTTTGCACACATATTCTAAGAACCCAAGGTTATTTAGGAACTGGCACGTTAAACATATATACCTTAAGTACATCCCACCTGATTTTAGAGACCCTCACAGGAATAGATTTGACACACTGAACCCTAATGAAGACCAGATGAATTTTGGGACAACATCATATTGAAGAAAGCAAAAGGTCATAAAAAAATCCCAAAATATAGAAAAGAAAAATAAGACCAAAATGGACATCATAAGAGAATCAAACTTGCTCTCAAATGTAGACTAGATAAAGCAAAAGAAAGAACTAATGAAGTAAAAGTGCTGAACAGAAGATTCCAAAGGGTAGCTGTAGAAGGAGAAGTAAAGTATTATAATAAAATGTGCAATGACATAGAATTAGAAATCCAAAAGGGAAGAACATATTTGGACTTTCTCAAGAAAAAATTCAAGCCTCAAGTTGAAATACTGATGGATTCTATGGCAAAAATTTCAAAAGAAAATGGAAGGAATACACAGAGTCAGTGTACCGAAAAGAATTGGTCCATGTTCAACCATTCCAGGAAGTAGCATATGATCAAAACCCTATGGTATTAAAGGGAAGAATCCAAGCTGCACTGAAGGCATAAATGAAAAACAAGGCTCTAGGAATTGATGGAATACCATTTGGGATGTTCCAACAAACAGATGCAAGGCGGTAAGTGCCTATTCATCTATGCTAAGAAATCTGGAAGGCCACTACAGTAAGAGACATCGTAAAGATTGAAGTTGTTAAGGATTTAATTTTACGTGGATCCAGAAATCAACACCCAAAGAAACAGCAGTCAAGAAATCAAGGGGCATATTGCATCAGGCACATATGATGCAAAAGATCTTTTTTTAAAGTGTTAGAAAGCAAACATAGTATCTTGAGAAGTAAGATGCGTCTGACCCAAGCCATGGTATTTTCAATTTCCTCATATGCATGCATGCAAAAGCTGGAAAATGGAAAGAAGATCAAAGAATTGATGCATCTGTATTATAGTATGGTGAAAAATACTGACTATACCATGAACGGCCAGAAGAATGAACAAATCTGTCTTAGGAGAATGTTCACTGGACCCAATGGTAAGACTTTGACTCCCATACTCCCGTATCTGGACATGTTATTGGGAGGAACCAGTTCCTGGAGAAAGCTTTCATGCTTAGTAAAGTAGAGGGTCAGTGAAAAAGAAGACCCTCAGTAAGATGGCTTGAAACATGGTGATGCACACAATGGGCTCAAAACAGCACAGATGAAGAGGATGATGCAGGGCCAAGGCAGTGTTTCTTTCTGGTGTACATAGGTCACTATGAGTCAGAACCAACTCAATAGCACCTAACAACAACAACAACAACAACAAGACATTAAACAGAATCTCAGGGAAATTGCTCTGGCTGCCATTCTTCTGCAAAACACCAGGTTCCAATTATTTATCCTAAACGACACGTATGAATTTACTTATACTTCCCTCAGCAGCACTCATCAGAAACAAAGACTTTAAAGAGGTGGGGTGAAAGTTGTACTGATTCATGACTTAAATTATTTTGATTTGCACGATACCAAATTCTAGTCTTTAAGGCCTACATATTTCTTATTTTGCTACAGGGCACAAACCACATAGATTTGATTGTTCTTTTCTCTGTGGGAAGCAAGGGATGTTAAAGAGCTGCAAAATTTCACTCCCAGACATTTTAGAGCAGCAAGAATGAGAGGTGGCAGCTCATGCCAGCATTCTTCTATTGGCGACTGCCCCGGGACTCGCTGGTTCCCAGCTCTATGCTATGGGAGAAATGGAACACCAAATCCCTAAACCATCTTTGAGACAATCTTCATTCCTGTTATGTTTCTCACAAGAGGTGCTTAAAAATAGCCAAACTGTCTGATGCTAGTTTCACAAGATTCTTCTGCTCTTTCCAAAATAGTGGGGGCTGGGTGTAGTGAAAGCAAATAGGTCAGAGAGAAGACAAGTGATGGGGGAAAAAAAAAAGTGAAATGCTCAGGCAAGGGCCGTATGATACTAGTGCCCTACAGGGAGACACTTAGTATGAATGCACCATCCAACCATAGCAATGATCATGTACGGAGGCTCACCATGTGCCAAGCACTACCTCCGGCTCTCGTCACAGGTCACTGTGGGTTTCTGAGGGAGGCACTGTTCTCTCTACAGACAGATGCCGGAGTGCAGGGCTGGGAGGGCTTAAGCAACAGTCTCAGAATTATCTAGCCAGTAAGTGGTGGAGCCAGGACCCAAGCTAGGGTCTCTCTGACTCCATTAGGCCACTTGCCTTCCCTCTGAAGAAACTATAAGGAGGAGAATAACAGGATCAAGGAATCTCTGATAGTGAAAATGGTCACTCAGCAACTGATGGAAAGATTGTTGGTTTGAATACACCCGAGGCACCCTAGGAAAAAGGTTTGACTCTGTACTTCTGAAACATCAGCCATTGACAATCCTATGGAGCACAGTTCTCCTCTAACAAGCATGGGGTCACCACAAGCCTGAGTCTACTGGTGTTGTTGTGAAGTGCTGTTGAGTCAGTTCTGACCCATAGTGACCCTGTATAGGGTTTCTGAGAAGCGGCTGGTGAGCTTGAACCGTTGACCTTGCAGTTCAAACTGACTTTGCAGTCCAGCGCATTAGTCTACAGTACCACACACTGAGTCTATTCATGGCAATTGGAAAATAGGATCAAACTTGTCAAGAAGTTAAAACAAGATGAAATAAGTACAAATTATAATTTTAAATGTTTCAATTTTTCTCCTTGCTTTCAAATTTTCTAAAATTTCATTTTTTCTAGCCATAGAATAAAAGAGTGTTTAATTGGACTGGACTTTAACCATGTAGAAGATACACACCTCTTTCATAAATAAAAGTTGATTAAGTGTGGTTACTAAATAAAGTCCCTACCACATCTTGAAATGAAGCATATAGATACTTGTTGCTACCTCTCCTTTTACTAAAAAAAAAAACCAAACCCAAAACGAATGAAAAAAACCCAACTAAGTGTATAGTAAGGATGAAGGATGTTTGGGTGAAGAGCAATCAATATGTAAAAATGCTTCTCCAATTCAAGGTTTCATCAAGGTAGAGAGAGGGAAGGAAACCAGAGCTTGTCTAATACAGCAACAATCATACAAAACAGTTGATGTGTGTCATCCAGTCAGCTCCAATACTACAGCAAGCCAGAGTAGAACTGTCCCATAGCGTTTCCTAGGCTGTAATCTTTATGGGAGCAGAGCTCCAAATCTTTTCTCCCAGAGAGGTTGGTAAGTTCAAACTGGCAACTTTTTGGTTAGCAGCTGAGTGATTTAATCATTGTACCAGTCTATAGCCTCTCAATTTTGCAATCACAGGGGGAAAAGTCTTTATTTAACATGCCTTTCTCAGGAGTTGATGCAAATGTTGAAATTCAGGCAGAAACCCAGAACTTGTTGCCATCTATTCTAGATTCTAGTGCAAGATAAGCACTAGACTGCTAACTGCAAGGCAAGTGAATGAAACCCACCAACCACTCCTCAGAAAATCCTATACAGGGTCCCACTTAACAACAACATTTTAGATTCAGCCCTTTGGCTTGTGAATGCTGGGGACCTTGCTGTTAGCCCTGGCCTCGATTGGTCCTCGTGAATGTCCAGAATGGGCTATGCTGGGAAGATGCTGTTACTCAGTAGTACTTACAAGGACCTATTTAAATAGGACTTCTGGTTGTCCATTTGTGGAAGAAGCCACTGCTAGATCACGAAGAGAGAGAGAATTCTATGAAGACATATGAAGGTTGCTGCTTTGTTTTTATTGACTGTCTTGTATATCCTAATTAATTCTGCATGTGAAAATGAGTCTGCAGTTCATGGACAAATATTAGGTGGGACAGATTTAGGACAAGTGAAGGAATGGGGCAGCAGCATGGTGGAAACCAAGTTCAAGACTTAGAAGGGGGTCTTGGACAATGCTCATAAGGGATCAATACATTTCCCTTACTCCTGAGTTTCTACAAATATAAATCAGATACTTTGAAAACAGGCTGGATGGTTTCCCAGAATTTTCTAATTTTTTAAAGGGTCCAAACTCACCATTTCAATGCCTCCTGAAGGTTAATAAAAAAAAAAAAAAATTTATCAGCTGTAGGAACTACTCATTTTAAATGGATACTTAGAAATTTCACAGAACTCTCCACTGAATTAATTATGACAAGGCAAATCTTAATGACCAGCTCCATCAGGAGAATTTTACCTGCTGAGAGCATCCAGCATAAATGTTTTTCAGCAATTTAGCAAAAACAATTTCACTTGCCTGCCCTTGTATTTCATTTAAAATGACTGGTTTTTCAAGAGTTTCCTGACTACGAAAATCAGGCTCTCAAGAAATGAATGAATCATTCAGGAAAAGTGTCAGAAATTCGCTAGGAAAGTGAATTGAAAGTTATCTTAGGAGCAGGAGGGGTGGGGTGAATAAGGTAGGAAATTGCATATCACTTCTGGCCTGTCCTTATGATTACATGTCTGAAGGAGTGGCTATATGCAACAGATTTTGAAGGGATAACCTTTTCTTTATGTTGAAAATCAAAATAGAATCAATAGACTAACAAGTCCAGGCAGGAAGGGACAGTACTTAGGGTACACCTGACGGCAGGCAGAGGCCTTTACAGTACTACAGTCCTATAGTAGAACCTTCCTCTTCCCCTAAATAGCAACTTTAAACTTTTTTTGACCATGACTCATAATAACCTGGTGTGTTCTACCTACCTATCATCCACTTACCTACCTATCTATCATACATCATCTATTTATCCATCCATCCACCCACACATGCATTGTTGCTGTTGTTAACTGCTCTCGAGTGGATTCCGACCCAGAGCGACCCTGAATAGGGTTTCCAAGGCACATATTGTACTAAAACAAATATTGGTTAAAATTAACTGAATTTTGACTTCAAAATTTCTAATTTGACCTACAACTTAAGAGTCAAACTCAGGCCTTCCTACTACAAAGTCCTTGGATTTCTAGACTATGATGTTGCCCTGGTCACAATGTATTCCATCCACTTTTTAGTTTCTCTTTGCCAGAATATTTTGTTGGACCTTGTGCAGATCATATACTCTAGAAATTTTCTCAGAAAAGGAAGTGGGGTTACTAAAGGCAGGTCCGCTTTGAGACACTGAGGAAATATGAGTCATTCTTCAGAAACCCAATGACTGAAACACTCCTTTAGTAAACATGGTCCCCCCTCCAGCCCTCAGAACACATGCAACTTTGAGTCATTTGCTTACAACATGATTATCAGTTAAATTTTCATAAGAAACAATGGAGGACAGAAGGCAGTAAGATGATCTATCCAGAATTGAAGAAAAAAATCTGTCAACCAAGAATATAATATTCAATAAAACAATCTTTAAAAAATGAAGATGAAATAAAGATATTTCAAGATTTAAAACAACAACAACAACAAAACAACAACAACAACAACAACAAAAAAAACCCCAGAGAGAATGTGTTGCTAGCAGACCCACCTTACAAGAAATACTATGGAAATTTCTTCAGGCTGAAAGCAAATGATCCCAGATGACAGAATCCTCATGAAAAAACAGAGCACACAGTAAAGCTAATTGTATAATTATAAAAAACAATATAAACACATATGTCTTCTCCTTTCTCCTTTCAACTTATTTTAAAAGAAATGGTATAAAACAGCATGTATATAATGTTTTATATAACTGTTGGGAATATGACATATAGAATTGTAACAATAACAGCACAAAGGAAATAGGTAGAAGTAAAGCGATATTGGAGTTAGGATATGATACAAGATTTATAGGAAAAAATGAAGAAAACCAGAAACAGTGAGTAAGAAGTTTAATACAACAAACTGTATAAATATTTCTTGCTCTCTTTTCTTTTTTCAGTTTCTTTAAAAGACATAAAGGAGGAAGAAGGATTAGTGCCATGGAGTCGGTTCCGACTCATAGCGACCCTGCACAGGGTTTCCAAGGCTGTAAATTACGGGAGCAGAACGCCTCATCTTTCTCCCGCGGAACCACTGGTAGTTTTGAACTGCTGACCTTGCGGTTCACAGCCCGATTCATAACCACTACGCTACCAGAGCTCCTTAGAGCCATATAGAAGTAACATATTTATATCTCATTGGAATAAATTAGTATTATTGTTGTTAAGTGCCATCGAGTCAGTTCTGACTTGATTCTATAGCAACCCTATGTAGGGGTTCCAAGGAGCAGCTGGTGAGCTTGAACTGTGAACCTTGTGGTGCAAATAGACCTTTCAATCTGGTGCATTAACCCACAGCACCACACGGGGACTCTTAAGTTACTATAAATCTGAAATAAATTTTGATAAGGTAAGCAACCACAAAGAAAATAGCTCACAAATTATAGTGAATAAGTAATCGAGGGATTAAAATGTTATACTAAAAAATATTCACTTGATACAAAGGAAAAGTAGTAAAAGACAAATAGAGGAATAAAAGACATGAAACAGAAAACAAAGAATAAAATAACAGACATAAATCCAACTATGCAAATAACAGCATCATTAAATGTGAATGGATTAAACAATCCAATCCAAAGGCCAAGAGAGATTGTCAATAATGGATTTAAACATATAATAACCAAGGAGGCACCAAGATGGCGGACTAGGTAGAAAGACTACACAGACCCTCTACAACAAAAATACAGAAAACCAAGTGAAACAGATGCAGATGATAGTCCTGGAACCCTAAGCTTCAAACAAAGGGATAGAGAAGTGGATTGAATGCATACTAGGAGAGAGAGCCGAGCAGACATGACAAAGAAAGGAGACAGACTGATGGTAACCATATGTGGTGTGGCTAACTTAAGCTTTTGTGAGTGGCTTCTGAGACAAGACAACATACTGGGATTGCAAAAACATACCAGTGGCATGCAAAGATAAAGGTATGATTTTTTT
>NW_006408524.1:13880324-13886637 GCF_000296735.1 Chrysochloris asiatica
CCTGGTGACCAGAGGTGCAGCTCACCCTCACCTGCATACACTCCCAAGGAAGCTCCTGTTCTCCAGCTGTTTGGAGCTCCATCAAAGGGAGCAGGGAACTAGCAGCACCAACCAAGGCACCTGGAATCAGGCATGGCTTGCTCCAGACCTGTAGAGTTGGTTCTGGCCAACCCTGGACTACCAGGACTTCTCATGCCCAGCTGTCCTCTGGGTTAGAAATACTTGTATGCCCCAGATGCTTTGGGTTCTGCATGATTGGGTGCCCAGAACAGACAACACCTAGCCCTCCAGGAGCACATCTAGGGTTGTGAATGTTATCATCTCATTCATTGTTCACCCATGACATGAGGTCCTTGGCTGGCAGGAGACCCCAGAATTTTCTCCTCTCTAGGTCTGGCACCCGCCCTGTGCTTTTCCTTTGATTGTTTTGTTTATTCATTCTTCCTCTTATTCCTCTCTTGATTCTCCTTTGCTTTCTATCTTTGCTTTCATTTCTCCTTCTCCTCTTTCCCTCCCCTTCCCCTTCCTCCTCCTTCTTCTTCCCAACCACTGCTATATCTTTTTTCCTTTTTTTGGTCCCCTTTGCTTTTCTTTACTACTCTCTGGTTTCTTTTACTTTTATTCATTCCTCTCCCTAACTGTGTTTAGTTCTATTTATTTCTACTTTCTTTCTTTCTTTCTTTTTTTTTTTTTCCACTCTCTCTTTTCTCTTTTTGGTTTATTTATTCTTTTTCTAGCTGCTGCCTGCTTTCATTTTCTTTACTACACTATTTTCTTTTTTTCACTGTGGTTTACTACTTTGCTTCTTTGTTTTCCTTCTATCTTGTGTGTGTGGGTCTTCTCTTCTTGCCTCACTGACAGGGGACAGCAACTGTGTCCATACAATCTGGCCACAGTTGTACCCACTATAGTCCTACACACTAGGCAAGAGCCAATACCATTATACACAGGACCAATGACAACAACCAATATCACTTAAAGCCATCCTAAACTGAACTTCACAAACAGTGAACAGAGAATGGTGCACATGCTTATCTCCTAGTCACAAACACCAGGAGGCAGCTGGTGTGGGTCTAAGAATACCCCAACATACAATCGCCAACTTAATACAAATACAACAACACCATGAAGGCTTGGAAACAGACAATTTCGATTCACATGAAGAAACAAAACAGAGTGGCTCAAACAAGTGACTGCCAGGCAGAGCTAGAAAACCTTTTTTTAGGATAAAAGGGATTGGAACTGCCTGAAAAAGAATTCAAGAGAATGATCTTTAGGGAATTCCAAATGATTGACAGAAAAGTTGAGGAAAATAAGAAAGAATTCAGAAAAACACTACAGGAACATAAAAAATGAAATAAAAAAATTCCTTGACTCAAATGAAAACAAAAACATGACATGCCAAAACTTCTGTGACACAGTAAAAGCAGTGCTTTGATGACAATTTACAGCGACAGATACACATTGCCAAAATAAGAAAAAACCCATATCAACACAATAACACAACATTTCTAACAATTAGAAAAAGTCAGCAAGGTAAGCCCACAGCCACAAGAATAGAATAAATAATAAAGACTAGAGCTGAAATCAATTAATTAGAAAAACAACAGAATGAATCAACAAGACAAGAAGTTGGTTCTTTGTAAGGATTAATAAAATTGACAAACTATTGGCAAATCTAACAAAACAAAAAAAGGAAAAGATTCAAATAACACACACAAGAAACTATATGGATGATGCCACAACACAACCACAAATAAAAAGAGAACAACATAATATTATGAAGAATTGTACTCTAACAAGTTTGAAAATCTAGAAGAAATGGATAATTTATTTATTTATTTACTTTTGAGAAAAACATGACCTATCTAAACCAACACAGGGTGAAGTAGAAAACTTGAACAGATCTATAGCAAATGAAGAAATTGATCAGGCTATAAAAAAAATCCCAATAAAAAACAAAGTTCAGGCCAAGATGCCTTTACTGGTGAGTTCTACAAAACATTCAAAGAGCTGACACCAATTCTACTCAAACTATTGCAGAACATAGAAAAGGATGGAAAATTCCCAAATAACATTTTATGAAGTGAGCATAATCCTCGGACCAAAACCAGGCAAAGACATCACTAGAAATCACATTGTAGACATATCCTTCATGAACATAGATGTAAAAATTCTCAACAACAAAATCTTAGCCAACAGAATTCATCAAGATAGCAATAATAATAAAAATAATAATACATCTTGACCAAGTGGGATTCATACCAGATAAGCAAAGATGGTCCAATATTAGAAACACAATCAATGTAATTCACCACATAAATTAAACAAAGGAAAAGAATCACATGTTTATATCAATTGATGCAGAAAAGGGATCTGACAAAATCTAACATCCATTTCTGATAAAGACACTCAACAAAATAGGACTAGAAGGGAAACTCCCCATCATATTTAAAAGCATATATACAAAGCCAACATTACTTTAAATGGAGATAAGATGAAATAATTCATCTTGTGAACTGGAACCAGACAAGGATGCCCTTTATCATCACTATGATTCAATATTGCTGAAGTCCTAGTGTGGCACTAAAGGATAAACACTGGACTTCTAACCACAAGGTCGGTGGTTCAAACCCAGCAGCTGATCCTCAGAAACCCTATACAGGGTCGTTACGAGTTGGAAATGACTCAACAGCACTTAATAGCAACAATATGGCAAAAAAGGGAAATTAAAGGCATCCAAATTGGCAGAGGAGTAAAACTCTATTTGCAGATGATAAACACATTAAATGGGTAAGAAATAGTCTTTTCAAAAAATGGTGCTGGAAAAACTGGAAATACATTTGCAGAAGAATGAAACAAGACCCTTATTTCACATCATATACAAAAAAACTCAATGTGAATTAAAGACCTAAATGTAAAACCTAGAACTACAAAGATCATCAATGAAAAAATAGGACAAACATATGGGCTCTAATCTATGACATAAAGAAACTATAAAACATAACTAAAATCACACAAGCAGTAGAAGATAGATGACTGAGATCTCCCCCAAATTAGACACTTACATGCAGCAAAATATTTTGCCAAAATAGAGCCCACAAACTGGGAAAATGATTTTTGCAATGACATATCAGACACGGGACTGTTCTCTATAATCTATAGCAAACTATGCCCTGGGGTTAATGCGCTGGACTGCAAAATCAGTTTGAACTGCAAGGTTGGCAGTTCAAGCTCACAAGTCACTCCTTGGAAACCCTATACAGGGTTGCTATGGGTTGGAACCGACTCAATGGCACTTGCCAACAATAAAAACAACATGTCTACAAGAAAAAGACAACCTAGTTAAATATAGGCATAGAACATGAACAGACACTATTCAGGCATCATTAGTCATTGTTGGTACTATTGCTGTTGTTAAGTGCCTTTGAGTTGGTCCTGACTCACAGTGACCCTATATAGGGTTTCCAGGGAGCAACTGGTAGGTTTGAACAACTGACCTGGCTGTTCAAACTAAGCTTGTGGTCCATTAGCCATCAAAGAGATGCAAATTAAAACTACAAAGAGATATCATCTTGCTCCAGTATTAACACAGAGTACAAATCAACAGAAAACAACAAATGCTAGTGAGGGTGTGGAGAGACTGGAACTCTCCCACATTGCTGATGGGACTGTAAAATGGTGCATGCACTCTGGAAAACAGTATGGCGCTTTCTCAGAAAGTTGGACATAAAAATATCGTATGATCTAGCAATCCCTCTATTTGGTATATACACCCACAAGTAATAAGAGCCTGGACACGAGTATATATATGTACACTGATGTTCATCACAGCACTAGTCACAGTATGAAAAGATGGAGACAGTCTAACCATCCATCAATGAAAGAATGGATAAACAAACCTTGGTACATATACACAATGGAATACTATGCAACAGTGAAGAACAATGATGCATCTGCAAAACACCTCAAAACAAAGATGAACCTGAAGGACATTATGTGAGTGAAATTACTTGATCACAAAAGGACAAATAATGTATGAAACAATTACTGTGAAAACTCAAGAAAAGGTTTTCATACTACAAGAAACATTCTATGATGGCTACCAGGGGTGGGAGGGAAGGGAAAGTAATTCACTGACTGTAGGGTAGATCCATGTCAACTTGGATGACAGGAAGGACAAAATACAAGAAGAGGGAGGCTGGCAAAAGAATGATGAAAGCAGGTGAAGACACAGGTATGTAAGGGCTAAAGGGGATACAAGTGACAGTGTTAGCTAAACAACCTTGGAACAACAGTGTTCTGCAAGTAGATACATGGACAGATACACAGACTGAACAAGTATGGAGGAAGAGTAGGAGTATAACCACATATATAAGGGTTTGAAAGAGAATATTTGTACATAGGTATTTACCTTTGCTGCAAACACACCTAAGAATGGGGTGGAGTATACAGCAGGCAAAATGATGAAAAATCCTTAGATATTATCAAACATCTTAAAGCAATGAGTTGTGGGCCTGGGGGCTCAGGACCACAGTCTCAGGGGACACCATGATCAGTTGGTATAACATAAGCCACAAAGACAATGTTCTACATCCTACTTTGGTGAGTGGCATCTAAGATCTTAATAGCTCATGAGCAGCCATCTAAGGTGCAACTATTGGTCTCTCCACATGTGGAAGAAAGAAGAGAGATGAGAAGTAAAGATGTTTGGAATCAATTAGTCCAATGGACTAATAGAACAACTTGAGACCAGAAGAACTAGATGGTGCCCAGCTACAACTATCAACTGCTCTAAAAAGGATCATGTTACAAGGTCCCAGATACAGTGGGAAAAAATATAGACTAAAATGGAAAAGTACTAAAAAGGTCAGACTTACTGGTAAGAAAGAGATTGCAGGGACCTGAGACTGTGGCCCTTGACCACCCCTCAGGTCTGGAAGGAACCCACCCTTGTTGCCCAGTTTTCGCAAGAAGTAATGGGAACAACACTAGTAAAGTATGCTCACCATGGAATGGTCAACCACTCAAAATCAAAAGGGCAACCTTTCCCCAAGGTCAAAGTTGGAATGGGTACGAGTGTGGAGTGAAAATAGGAAGCACAGGGAGGAAGTGGACTAATGGTTGTTGTTGCATGGAGAGGATTGCCAGTCACTGAGGTGAAACCGTGTGGATGCTTGACTGGATGCAAAACTGATGATGCTGTATGCAAACCTTCTCTCAATTCATAGTAAAAAGTTAAAAGATTCAGCAAAACCTAACTGTATGCTGTCTACAGGAATCACAATTAGATTCAAAGATATAAGTGATTGAAATTAAAAGGAGGAATAAAGATGTATCTTTGAAATAGCATTCATTAAAAATACCCTGGAGTGTCTATGCTAATATTAAACAAATGTTATTAGAGACAAAGTGGAACACTTTATAATGATAAAGTAATCAGTTGATTAGGAAGATCTAACATTTATAAACATGAACCTAACAAGAGAGCCCCAAAATACATGAAGGAAAGCCTGGCAGAATTGAAGGGACAAAAATTCAATAGAAATAGCTTAAGATTTCAATATTCCATTTTTAATACTGAATAGAACAACTAGGCAGAAGATCAACAAGGAAATACAAAATTTGAACAACAGTATACATCAAGTGGACATAAATATAAAACACTCTACCTAATACTCTTGGTGTGGTGCTATGGGTTAATGCACTGGATAGCAAGGTCTGTTTGAACTGCAAGGTCGGTGGTTCAAGCTTATCAGCCGCTCCTTGGAAACCCTATACAGGATCACTATGAGTTGAACTGACTCCATGGCACTTAGCAACAATAACAACAACCACCTAACAGTAGTAGAAGACACATTTTTTTTCTCAAGTGCATGCAGAACATTCTTCGGGACAGAAAACATATTAAGGCACAACACAAGTCCCAATATGTTTAAAAGGACTGAAGTTGCATAAAGTATGTTCTCCAGCCACACAGAATAAAATTAGTAATTAATAATAGAAGCAAAACTTGAAACACTCACAAATATGTGGGAATTAAACAACACATTGGTAACAGTTAATGAGTTAAAGAGGAAATCACAAGAGATGTTAAATAATGAATGGTAATGAATACACAACACACCTGAACCTATAGGATACAACAAAAGCAGTGCTTAGGGGGAAATTTATAGTTCTAAATGTCTATATATATAAAAAAAGATCTTAAAACAATCTAACCTTTCACTTTACAACACTGAAAAAAAGAGAAAACTAATAACAAAGATTACAGTGGACAGTAATGAAATATGTTGTTGTTGTTGTTGTTAAG
>NW_006408524.1:13888297-13895206 GCF_000296735.1 Chrysochloris asiatica
ATCAAAAGAAAATGGAAGGAATACACAGAGTCACTGCACCAAAAGTAAATGGTTGATGTTCAACCATTTCAAGAGGTAGCATACAATCAAGAGCCAATGATACTGAAGAAAGAAGTCCAAGGTACATTGAAGGAATTGGCAAAGAACAAGGCATCAGGAATTGATGGAATAAAAATTAAAATCTTTCAAGAAAGTGAGGCAATCTGGAAGACAACTATCTGGCCGACTGATTGGAAGAGATCCGTATTTGTGCCCATTCCAAAGAGAGGTGACCCAACGGAATGTGGGAATCATCGGGCAATGTCTTTGATATCCCATTCAAAAAGTTCTACTAAGGTAATACAGAAACGGCTGCAAACATACATTCATTGACAGAGAACTTCCAGAGGTTCAAGCCGGATTCAGAAGAGGCTGTGAAATGAGGGGCATCATTGCTGATGTCCAATGGATCTTGACAGAGAATACCAGAAAGATGTTTACCTGTGTTTTATTGACTATGCAAAGGCTTTTGACTGTGTGGGTCATGACAAGTTATGGACAACATTACTTAGTATGAGTATTCCAGAATGCTTAATTGTGCTCATGAGGGATCTGTACATGAACCAAGAGGCAGTTGTTTGAACAGAACATGGGAACAGTGGATGGTTTAAAATTAAGAAAGGTGTGCGACAGGGTTGTATTCTTTCACCATTACCAGTGTAGGAACCTCTTGTTGCCCTCCCAAACAGGAAAAGAGGTCTGAAGGAGAGGGTCAGCATAGCAATAGTTTGACCTGAACATACTATGCTTAACTGGCTCAATGGCCTTTAACAACAATACTGTGCTTAAATCATTTGATTGTGTGCAATTCGAGCCCACCAGTGCTCCATGGGAAAAAGATGAGGCTTTCTGCTCCCACAAAGCTGTAAAGCCTCAGAAACCCTATGCAGGGTCGCTATGAGTCGAAACCTGCTCAACGGCACTTAACAACAGCTATGGTGGTTATGTGCCATTGAGTTGGAGGTTGTTAAATCTTTATAGGAGCACACAGCCTCATTTATCTCTTGTTGAGTGGCTAGCAGATTTGAATTGCTAACCTTGCGGTTATCAATGTATAACCCACTATGCTACTAGTACACTATGATTCTTTTCCTGTTTTTACAGATTGCTTCCTGAAGATACTCTCCCAGGAATTAGTCACTGGTCAGAGGGTAGGTGTTGTTCTTGAGTACTGTTGAGTCGGTTCTGACTCATAGCAACTCTACGCAGTTTCCAAGGAGCAGTTGGTGGGTTTGAACCACCACCACTGACTTTGTGGTTTGCTGTCCAGTGCTGATCCAATAGCACCACACAGGGTTGCTGTTGTTAAGTGCTACTGAGTTGGTTTCAACTAATAGCGACCCTGTATAGGGTTTCCGAGGAGCAGCTGCTGAGTTTGAACTGCTGACCTTGTGGTTTAACCCAACCTTGCGGTCCAGTGCTTTATCCCACAGCGCCATGCCAGGACTCTACGGTCAAAGGCTGGAGAAGTGCGCTGCTAGAAAGGGTATGAAAAGACAGCTCCATGTCACTTCATCAACAATGAAGGAGGATACTAGTTTTTATCATAACTTCAAGATGGCATTATCAATGGTTTTGAAACTTTGCTAATTCATAATTTAAGATAATCTCTCAGGGTAATTTTCATCTTTTTGACAGTTCAAAAAGGTAAAGAAAATTTAGAAGTCCTATTTAGAGATTCTGGTGTAGCACTGTAGGATAGCACTGGACCACAAGGCCAGTTTGAATCATAAGGTTAGCAGTTCAACCCACCAGCAGCTCCTTGGAAACCCTACACAGGGTCGCTACGAGTCGTAACTGACTTGACAGCACTTAACAACAACAATTCAGAGATTCTCCTTTTTGCTCATTTGAAAGAAAAGCTTTTCATAAAATGAAAAGGTAGTAGGAGCTCGTCAATTTACATGGCTATCTTCTGATGAGTTAAAAAAAAATAAGATGTATTTTTTTCCTTTTTACAAACCCAAACCCAGACTAAAACCTTTTCTGTCAAGTTGATTTCAACTCACAGTGGGACAGAGTAGAACTGCCCCTGAGGGTTTCTTAGACTGTACACCTTTACAGACGGAGACTGCCACTGCTTTTTCTTGCTGAGTGGTTGGGGGCCTTGTACCAGCAACCGTTCAGTTAGCAGCCAAGTACACTTTAAGTACTGAGCCACCAGGGTTTTTTCCTTCTTACATGACCACTTTGTTCCAATTATACTTAGAAGGACATACTTATACTAAAGAGGACAAAACAAATTGGTAACGGTCCTAGTTGCCAAGTCTTCATTTTCATAAGAAAACTAGATTGATAGTTTTATAAATGTTCTCAACAGCATATCAAACCAGAGTCTTTGAACTCATTTAATATTGCAGAAGGATGTTTTTCCCACTGTTGCAAGAGAAGAGCCTGGTTACGTACCCAACTACTAACTGAAAGGTTGGGGGTTCAAGGACACCCAGAAGTGCCTCAGAAGACATGCCTGATAACTCACTATGGCATACAGGTCTACTCTGACAGACATGTGGCCCAACATGGCAACTGGTTTGGTTTTTTGATTCTTGTAGGGAAGAAGGAACCACTCCTTCATTTCTTTCACAGACTAATATTTTATTAATTATCAAGGCGTGTGTTGAAGGACAGGACTTGGGGAATTTCACTAAAAAACGAAAACAAAGCCGTCGCCAACCAGTTGATTCTGATTCATAGAGACCCCAGGTGTGCTTCATAGTTATTATTTTTTTATAATGAGCTTTGAGGTCTGGCCCACAGTTCACCAAGATGCTCTATTTTCTGGCATCTGATGTGGTTGTGGGGGAGGGCCCTGGACAAGAGACTTTTCCAGTAAACAGGGGCCCAAGCCTGCAGTTTCTGAAACAGAGGTGGTGAACGGTGGGATGCCCAAGGTGGAGCCTAAGTCCTCACTCCAAACAGTGAACAGAGGGAGCTTGAGCATCACAGTGTGTCCCCTTCTGCTTAATGATCCTTTCAAAGAAACATAAGAGCACTTCTTGCTGAAAGGGATTTAGCCGGAAGAGTGATTACAATATTTAACTACAATTAAACACTGATGTGGCTCAACCCAATAAAAGAATAAAAAAAAATCAAAATCTAACAGATATGTGAATATCGACCGCTAAAGGTGACATTCAACCTAAGCTCGGATGCTATCGAGAAAGACAGGACACAGGTTGGGGCAGCCACCTGCAGAGTCCATCACATGGGACATAAAGTAGCTGTGTGATCTGATGGAATGCATTCTGACATTTAAAAAATGATATCATTCTGATCATTTAAGACGCTAACTTGTAGTAATAATTCTTAATGCAATTCATTTTGACCCTGTGCCTTGAAGAACATTATTAATCACTTTTCTCTCTCCTCCTCAGCTCCCTACATGGTCCTGTTGGCATCTCACATAAGCGGCTGACTCAAGGCAGCCCTCATGCCACTGTGCATGCCTCAACTCTGTATATTCCACTTATAGGCTTCACATCGGGACCCCAGACCCTCTGTCCCCAACCCTCTGTCTCCACTCTCTGTTCCTTCTGCCACACCGAATGGTACTCCGGGAGACAAACACCAAGTGTTCCCATTTGTTTCACTAGTAACTCTCCCACTCTGCCTGCTGAGGCTGAAGTCTAGAGTAAGTGAACTAATGGAAGAGAGGTAAGGCAGCAGGTGGTACTGAAGAGAGCCCTGGGTTGGAGCCCAGCCCACTATAGTCTACCCTGGTTCTGCTAACACGCCTGCTACAGGCCCCAGGGTGGTTCTCTTCAAGTCCCTCGGCCTCAATATTCTGTCTGCAAAATGACAGCGCTGGATTAGATGGTCTTGAACGTTCCCCTCAGATCTGGTCTTTTAGGATTCTATATAAGCCATTCCAAAGTAAAATATCTTTATAACGTTTCCCTCTTAACATCTTGTGCAATTTAGGCAAAGAAAAGCACTCATTTGCCATATAAATGAAATTAATTAGAAGTCCAAATTACAGTGAAAAATATTCTGCATTTAATAACAGCTAGAGTTTATATATATATATATATATCTGGAAAACACCACCACCAATTATAGATAAAAGCACTCAGTATCCAGGTAAAGGAAGAAGTCCAATTTGCTCCGAGGAGTTTATCAAAAAACAAGACGCCAAGGCTGGACAGACTACCCACTGAAATGTTTCAACAAACGGATGCTGGAAGCACTCACTCATCAATGCAAGAAGCTTGAAAGGCTGCTACCTGGCCAACTGACTGGAAGAGATCCCCAAGAAAGGTGATCCAACAGATGGCAGAAATTATTTAACAATATCATTAACATCACAAATAAGTAAAAATTTGGTAAAGGTAATTTAAAAACTTTTGCAGCATTAGATAGACACAGTGAACTTCCAGAAATTCAAGCTGGATTCAGAAGAGGATGTAGAATGAGGGTTCTCACTGCTGGTGTCATGGCTTTTACTAGGCAAGATGTTTACCTGTGTTTTAATGACCATGCAAAGACATTAGACTGTGTGGATCATAACAAAGTACGTATAGCATTGCAAAGAACGAGAATTCCAGAACACTTGATTGTGTTCTAGAGGAATCTGTATATAGACCAAGAGGCAGTCATTTGAACAGAACAAGAGGATACTGACTGGTTTAAAATCAGGGAAAGTGTGCATTAGGGCCATATCCTTTCACCATACTTTTTCAATCTGTGTGTTGAGAAAATAATCTGAGATGCTGGATTATATGAAGATACAGTATGAGAACTGGAGGAAGAAGACTCATTAATAACCTGTGTTTATACAGATGACACAACCTATCTTGCTAAAAGTGAAGAGGACTTGAAGCACTTCCTGAAGAAGTTCAAAGACTACAACCTTCAATATGGATTCCATCACAACATAAAGAAACCAAAAATCCTCACAGCTGAGCCAGTAAGCGACACTGGCAGCAACGAACTCAACTATAACAACAGTTGTGAGGCTGGTACTGACCCAGGAGCGTTTTGTTCTGTTGTTCATAGGGTTACAATGAATCAGAACTGACTCTCAACAACAACAACAACAACAGACCTTAGATTATTATTACACATCTATGTGAAAATGGTTTACCTCCTATACTCCTTGAAAAATTCCCTGAAAGCTATAAACTTCTAATTCCCATGTTCCCCATCACCAGTGTTCAGCTGGAAGAATCCCTGACTCAGTGTGCACATATCAAGTTCAAGTTTTCTAGCCCAGGTTTACTGGAGAATATATTTTATTATACTTCACTATACTTAAGAGTTAAAAAAAAAAAGTTTGAACCCCAAAGAGGTTGGTAAGGCAGCTACAAAACAAGGCTAGTCCTTCAGGGTTACAAAAGAAAACACAGGTGGTAACTTTGCACATATTCAGACATGTTGTCAGGAGGGACCAGTCGCTGGAGAAGGATATCATGTTTGGTAAGGTGGAGGGTCAGAGAAAAAGAGGAAGACCCCCAGGGAGACGGATTGGCAAAGTGGTAGCATCGAGGGGCTCAAGCACGGCAACAATTGTGAGGTCAGCCTACAACCAGGCAGTGTTTCATTCTGTTGTGCATAAGGTCACTGTGAGTTGGTACCGACTCGATGGCACCTAACAACAACAATAACTTTGCACTGGCACACCTGCACACACACACACATGCCCCATGATGGTTTACATTACACATCACTGACTACAAAACCATGAAAACTGTTACAAAGCAGCAGTTACCCAGCTTCCCTTCACTCTGATCCTGTTCTCAGATAATTGCTAAGGTGTCTTCTGAACTGATGCATATCACTCAAGTAAAAGTGTCAAAAGTGTAAAATAAAAAAACAAAAACAAAAACCTACCACTGATGGGAAGAGTTTTCATCACATTTCCAATACAGATTTAAACATTCACTTAGGGTGATGTCAAAAAAGCTCCATGCTCCCACATGCCCACAGAAACACCAAACCAAACCAAACCAAAACCAAGCAAACACTGAGACATTGGCAGAACCAACTTTGTCAGACCCTGGAGAGACCAGTCAAAGGTTTGCAGAAACTAAGGGACCACTGAAAAAACAAACAAACACCGCAATATCAAACCTTTCAGAAGGATTTGTTTTTCCATGTGCCCACACCCCAATCCCTCTTCTGCTTGTTGCAGTATTAAAGCACAGCTGCCTGCATTTCTGGAGAGGAATTCTTTGCCTCTGCAGGTAGCAGAGAGGATATTACCTCACAAGCTACTAACTGTGTCTATTCTAACCTTCTGGGGCTATCTGAAGGGCTGATGCAAGGTGCTCATTCCTGCTAGGCCTATCTCAGAACTCACGAAAGGAAGGGAAAGTGTCTGGCAGTGTCCAAACACTGCAAGTACTTACAGTGCTTGAGGATAAAAGGTATATTTGAGATGTACAATAGAGAGTGAAGGACTGGGTGGAAAAGCAGGGAGAGCGTTTCCTTGGAAAATCAGGGCATTCAAAAACACCAATATAGAAAGAGAATAGACTTTGTCTATGAACTGTTTGAAGTCTCCTCATATATACAGTGGAATTTAGAAGACTACATGCATACCCAGGGCAAGACAGGTGCTCAGAAAATAACATGAGAAGAGCTGATGCTTTTGACTCCAATTCAGTGCTGGCCTGGCTAAGTGTTGAAGAGCACCTCAAAAGAGAGCCAACTGGTCCAGATGATAAGAAGAGAGGGCATATGCACAAGAACACCCACACTTGCAGATAATACCCACTTAACTTGGCTTCAATGATTGCATGATCAGACCTCTACTAGAAGAAAAAAGAAGAGGAAAAAAAGAGTAATATGATACAATTTGATGAACTTGACCTACACCTATGGATGCAGTAGCTCAAAAGAGGGAACAAATCTTTACAGCGAGGATCATTC
>NW_006408524.1:13895306-13897773 GCF_000296735.1 Chrysochloris asiatica
GTGTTGGAAGAAGTGCAGCCAGAGTGCTCCTTGGAGGCCAGGATGGCCAAACTTCGTCTCTCATAGTTCAGATATATTGTCAGGAGGGACCAGTCACTGGAGAAGGATATCATGTTTTGTCAAGTGGAGGGTCAGAGAAAAAGAGGAAGACCCCCAGCAAGATTGATTGGCAAAGTGGAAGCATCAATGGGCTCAAGCGTGGCATCAATTGTGAGGTTGACCCAGGACCAGACACTGACTCAATGGCAGCTAACAACAACAACAACAATGGTAATTGCAAAATAATTTGTATCAGAATAACCCTTTCTGAAGCAACAATGACAGATGCTGGAAAAATATAAACAGCTATTTGAAGGTACTGGAAAGCAACCAAAAACAAGCAGAAACTGAGTGTCTCCAACCCTTGAAAGAAGCACTGAGTGAGATCCACATCTATTTGGCTTTTTCCCTCAGCGCATTCCCCAGCTGGAGCTGAGGCAGAAAATAGAGATTTTGGGGCAATATCATGATTTTGATATTGTCTTCAGAGAGTTCATACCAGTGAGGGGAAAAGTAAGATACACGTGAAAAGTAAGATACACAACAACAAGGTGTGTTATATGTGTCCGAACAAAAAGATCCACCCCTCATCTGTTAGTCTATTGTATTTTGGTGCCTTGTATATGGCTGTGATGTTAGAAGCTATGCCATCAATATTTTAATTACCATCAGGGTCAGCTGTAGTGGACAGGTTTCAGACTGAGATGCTTGATAAACGGAAGGGTCAGCAAAATAGGGGAGGAACCTCAATGAGATGGAGTGACACAGTGGCAGCAACAATTAGCTCAAACATAATAATTGTGAGGATGGCACAGGGCCAGGCAGCGTTTCATTCTGTTGTGCAGAAGATTGTTATGATTATGGACCAGCTTGTCAGTATCTAACAAAAACAACAAAACTATGTACTGGGAGCATCAAAGGAGGGAGAGCGATTGACACGCTAGCAAAGATATTTTAGCAGTGACTTCTGGAATGCATATTCAGGTGAGCAGTAAGAAGAGCATTCCAAGCTGATGTAGTAACGAAGGAGACGTCACACATCCAGCACATTCCCAAAGAGCTAGTCACACTCAAAAAAAATGCAAGAGGATAGAGCAAGAGCTGAGTCTGCTTACACTTTGGTCTTTGTCAGCGTGGGTTTCATACCATGATTCACGGGAATTGTTGTTGTCATAACATGTCGTCAAGTAGTTTCTGACTCATAGCGCGTACATATATGTACAGGGTTTCTGAGGAGCATTTGGTAGGTTTGAACTTCTGACTCTGTGGTTTACAGTCTGGTGCTGATACTACAGCTCCATATTAGGAGTCCTCCATGGGAAGAAGACATTAATATTATAGTCTTAATGATAAGAATCTTCACAGCAGCACAAAGGAACCAGAAGCTCCTTATTCTACTCAACGAGTGGGTTTTTGTGTCGTTCTAAGAATTTATATTCTTTCACCACACTTATTTAATCAGTATGCTGAGCAAATAATCCGAGAAGCTGGATTATATGAAGAAAAACATGGCATCAGGATTGGAGGAAGATTCATTAACAACCTGCGATATGCAGATGATACAATATTGCTTGCTGAAAGCAAAGAGGATTTAAAATACTTACTGATCAAGATCAAAGACCACAGCCATCAGTATGGGTCACACGTCAATGTGGACAAAATAACAATTATCCTTACCATTAGGCCAATAAATAACATCATGACAAATGGAGAAAAGACTGAAGCTGTCAAAGACTTCATTTTGCTCAGATCAACCACCAACACTCAAGGAAGCAGCAGTACAGAGAACTAAAGACATATTGCTTTAGGAAAATTTGCCACACAAGACCTCTTTAAAGTGTTCAAGGGTAAAGATGTCAGTTGAGGACTAAAATGTGCTTGACCCAAACACATCTTAGTATTTTCAGTATTCTCATATGCATGTGAAAGTTGGACAGTGACTAAGGAGGTCTGTAGAAGAATTGATGCATTTATGGTGCTGGAGAATATTAAAAGTTCCATGGACTGCCAAAAGAACAAACCAGTGTGTGTTGGAAGAAGTACAGCCAGAATGCTCCTTGGAAGCCTGGATGACCAGACTTTGTCGCTCATACTTAGGACATAGTATCAGGAGGGACCTTTCCCTGGAGAAGGATATCATGATTGGTAAAGTGGAGGGTCAGAAAAAAAGAGGAAGACCCTAATGAGATGGATTAGCACAGTGGCAGCAGCAATACAGTCAAACGTAGCAACGATTGTAAGATTAGTGTTGTTGTTGTTGTTGTTAGGTGCCATCGAGTCAGTACCAACTCATAGTGACCTTATACACAATAGAATGAAATACTGCCCAATCCTAGGCCAACTTCACTATTGTTGTCACACCTGAGCCCACTGATGCTGACACTTTGCCAATCCATCTCACTGGGGGTCTTCCTCTTTTTCTTTGACC
>NW_006408524.1:13898176-13900415 GCF_000296735.1 Chrysochloris asiatica
TGAAAGGAGATGCGGATAGGTCTCTTGTGATACAATAATGAATAATTGTTATCAGGACTGATTGTGCAGGTTGGAAATGTAAAGGTAGACGTTTTGTAGCAAGGAGGTGAGTGATAAACTTTTCAGTCTAGGAGTGGAGGTCCCTGGGATCATCAAGGGAGAAGAGTGAAGAGTGGGACCCTACCCAGAGAAGCACTGATGCCTGAAATGGAGGCAGAGACGATGACATGGAGAGATGGAACAACTGGGGACTTTAGACACAGAGAGGGAGAGCGACTGTGTGCTGAAGACCCGGGGGACAAGCTTGCAGGGTATACCCTTTGTTTGGTTGATGGTGCATGGAGGGGATTGTAAACATGGCAATGAAACACTATACGATAGGATGAGTGGAAAGCTAATGTTCTCCCATGTAAACTATCACATAATTCACAATAAAACATTATTAAAAAAAAGAGAGAGAGCCAACTGGCAATAGCTGGGAGAGGTGTTCTTTTCTCCCCTGGGGTTCAAGGAAATCTTGGTAAAAGCACTAGCTAAACACAAGCCAAGAAACAGAGACTTCAGTGACTATTCACAACCAAAAAGGCAGTTGTTCTATGGGTCCTACTAACCAAGAACCAAAAGATCTGAGAAGGTGCAAGTCTACACAAGCCACAGCCACATTTAGAGGACCCAACCTGTAAATGTGGTTGCCTTACTACCACCACTGACAGTTCTGACTGGAACCACAATGGATGGGCCCAGGCAGAATGGAAGGAAAATGTGGAACAGAACTCAAATTCTTATTAGAAGAAAAAAAAGTCCAGACAAACTGGAACATTGGAGAACAAAGGCCTCCCTGAAGCTACTGCCCTATGACACTCTTTAAGTCTACAATCGAGTCTGTCCCTTACAATTACCTTTCTGCAAAATTGTCCAGTGGCACACACAATATCAAATGCTAGTTATAAGACTGGAATTTTGGTGTGGTGCTCCAAGATAATGCACTGGACCACAAGGTAAGTTTGAACGGCAAGGTCAGCGGTTCAAACCCACCAGCAACTCCTCAGAAACCCCATACAGGGTCACTATGAGTCAGAATCAACTCAACGATGCTTAACAACAATAGCAAATCCACAGGACTGGTGCTTTACTTAGCATTCATCAGTATGAGACCAAAATGTCAACAATTCTTTAAAAGTAAAGATGAGCAGATAAGGGCCAGGGAACTAGAGTCTAGGAAATGGAATAAACAGAACACAACAAAGAAAATGGTGACACACGGTGATAAATGTAACTAATTTCACAGAACAGTATGTGCAGAAATTGCCATACAGAGAATTCAACATGTGATGTAAACTACCACCCAAAACTCAATAAAATATTATTTTACAAGAATGTAGTAAAAAAGGCAGCTGCTGTAAAATAGATTTGAGAAATCACTAAACAAATGGACTACTACAGCCTTCAACAATTAGAAAAAAAGCAAACTCAAGTTACACAAATCAAAAGGAAGGAGAATCCATTCCAAAGAACACAACAAAGCAAAAAAACTATCAATGAGGACTTACTAGGCAAAAAGAACAAAGCAGGAAGACCCATACTTCCCTACTTTAAATGTAGTCAAGTTTAAACGTAGCTTTGTAGTAAAGTTATAATCATCAAAACAACGTGGTACTGTGGTATTTACCTTTGTTGGTGGGCCTGGAAGCTCAGGACAATAGTTTTGAGGAACACCATGGTCAACTGACAACACAGTCCATAATGATGATATTTCACATCCTACATTGGTAAGTAGGAGAGTGAGTAGCATTTGGGATCCTAAAAACTCACGAGTGGCTATCTAAGGTGCAACGATTGATCTCTATGTGGAGGAAAGGAGAATGATGAAAACTGAAGTCACTTGGAAACAAACAGTCCAGTGAACCAATGGGCCACACGAGCATTGGTCTTCCATGACCTTGAAAGCAGTAGATGGTGCTCATCAAGCATCACCATGTACTCTGAAAGGGATCACATTAGAAGGTCCTGGATAGAATGGGAGGAAATGTAGAACAACACTCAAAATCATAAAAAAGCCCAGGCTTACTGGTCAAGTGGAGGCTGGTGGAACTTCGAGAAGATGGCCCTTAGTAATCCTTCAGGTCTCAATTTTCAGCCAAGCAATAGATAGGAAGAAGTCCAAGGTGCATTGAAGGAATTGGCAAAGAACAAGGCACCAGGAATTGATGGAATAAAAATTGAAATCTTTCAAAAAAGT
>NW_006408524.1:13901859-13908372 GCF_000296735.1 Chrysochloris asiatica
GTTCACTGTAGAATGGTCAAACACTTGAGATCAAAAGAGCAGCATTTCCCCAAGGACAAAATCAGAAGACTTGGAAAGGAGGAGGAATGGAAACAAAACCACAGGGAGGAAGTGGGATAAGTGAGGTTACATTGAGGGGAATGCAATCACTGAGATGAAACAAAGTCTATGATTTGTTGAAAGTAAAACTAATGATGTGCTCTGTGAACCTTCATTCAATTCACAATAAAAAGTTAAAAACACAAAACCAAAAAACTTTGGTACTGATTTCAGAATAGACCTGAAAACCAACAGAAGAGAACTGAGAGTCCAGAAACAAAAGGATACATAATAGCAACTGATTTTCTACATAGGTGCCAAGTCCATCCAATGGGGAAAGGATAGTCTTCTCAACAAATTATATTTCAGCAACTAGAGTTCCACACAGAAGGATGAAGTAGGATCTCACCTCACATGGTATGTATAAAAATCAACTCAAATAGAACAAAAGACCTAAATATGAGAGCTAAAACTATAAAACTCTTTGAACAAACAGAATAATTCTTCAGGACCTTGTTTTTGACAATAGATTCTTAGCTATGACACTAAAAACATGAGCAATACAAATAGATAAATTGGACTTTTCAAAATGAAAAACTTTTGTGTATCAAAGAACGTTATCAACAAAGAGACAACCCACAGACTGACAGACTATGTTTGTGGTGAGAAGATAAGAGTGCTCACAGAAAGCTTTGAAACTCTCAAGTCACCTGAAGTGAAAACCATTCCTCTGAATTTACAAAGTCTATGTTGTTGTTAAGTGCTGCTAGTCAGTTCCGACTCATAGCAACCCTGTATAGGGTTTCTGAGAAATGGCTGATGAGTCTGAACTGCCTACCTTGAGGTTTAAGCCATCCTGAGATCCAGTGTTTATCCTACAGCACCAAACCAGGACTCTAAGTCTATGTCTGTTGTTGTTGTTAAGTGCCGTTGAGTCGGTTCTGACCCATAGTGACCATGAATAGGGTTTCCGTGGAGCAGCTGGTGAGCGTGAACCACTGACCTTTGGATCAAACTGATTTTACAGTCCAGCGCATTAACCCACAGTGCCACATCAGGATTCCAAGTCTATGTTTAGCAGCACTTAATAAGGATGCAAAACAGATCCACCATTTCATTGGAGACTTTATTAAGAGGAAACAAAAAAATGAGTCCCCTAAACCTTAATCTCTGGAGTGATGACAGCTTGAAAGACAGGCAAATTCACTCAAAGAGATTTCAAAACCCCTCCACTCTCAAATGTCTGATGCCAAACCCATCTTAAAGGTGTCTCAGAAGATAGTAGAACATCAGAGGGCAACAGTTCATGGTTTTGATGAAACATTTGGCTTAAAAATAGTACATGGAAGTAAAGCGTGCAGAGACTGAGGCAACAGTAAAAAAAAGTGCTTGAAAACTTCAATAGGACAAAGGAACTTATGGCTCAAATCTGAAGTCTCCATTTAGAGCAATCATATTTACAATGCTAAGTTGGTAAGTGAAATTCCAAAGCTTCCATTGAAACTCCAGATACTGTCTGCACTACATGAGGAATATATAATGCAACTTTGCAGGCAATCAATGGAGAAGTCCTCAGCTCACACCAGCAGCTTTCCAGGAAGGCTTTGGTCTTGGGTTGGGTCAGCTGGATGCCCTACTCTCAGGCCCTACCAGGGAAAGGGTGACCTCTGGCTATAGCCACTGGCCAAACTATTGTTTACCATTTTGTAGGAAACTATTTGAAAGGGTCACTGAAAAGTGATCTTTCTAAATCATGCTTGTAGCAATATTTGATGTCCTTTCATGCAATACCATGTTTAAAGGTATTTGATGTCCCTGTCTAAAAAGCCTGGGAAACTAGTCTGTGTGACTTAAAGTTCAGAAAAACAAAATTAGTAGGAAAATGTTCTATTTCCTAACCAAAACTAAATCCAACCCATTGTCTGAGAGTCGAGTCCAACTCATGCTGACCCTATTATAAGACAGAGTAGACCAGATCCATGCGGTTTCCAAGGCTGTAAAGCTTTCTTTTGGGGAGCAGTTGGTGGGTTTGAATAGCTGACCTTTAGGTTAGCAGCCAAGCGCTTAATCTAAGGCTTCTTTACTATTTCCTAGAAGACCACAATAGAATCAATAGATCCATTTTGAAAGAAGTGCAGCCAGAGTGCTCCTTAGAGGCCAAGATGGCCAATCTTTGTTTCTCATACTTTGGACATATTGTCAAGAGGGAGCAGTCACTGGAGAAGGATGTCATGTTTGGTAAAGTGGAGGGTCAAAGAAAAAGAGGAAGACCCCCAATAAGATGGACTGGCCAAGTGGCAGCATCGATGGACTCAAGCGTGGCAACAATAGTGAGGTTGGCCCAGGATTGGGCAGTGTTATGTTCTGCTGTGCATAAGGTCGCTATGGGTCGGTATCGACTTGATGGCACCTATCAACAACAACAACAACACACAAGACCACAAAACAGTGTTGCTGATTTCTATATTGTTTTACGTGGTTTGAATCTTCTACTACTCAGATTTAATACACACATGCTTGAGGAAAATGACCACTTGAACACCGCTTTCATTCCACCAGCATACGTATATGTCCCACTGTTGGGACACTGATGGTTCAGACTGAGCAGCTACATCACAGTGGGGGCTCAGAAATTCAGCAATTGCAAGCACAAAGGGATGATGTCATCTGAAGTCAGCTGCAAAGCATTCACATAATTCTGAAGTTTGCCAATAGCGCTTGGAATTGGTTCATTCTGGTTTGGCCTCCAGAGGGGAATTTGTATTTCCACTCAAGATATACTGAATCAATCTACATTTTAATAAGTTCCTCAAGTTGTCTTATTAAATAACCTGGGGCTTTGTTAAAATGTAGACTCTGAGTCAGGACATCTGGGGTGGAAATGTAAATTCCTAGCAGGGGTCAACTTGGAATAAACTGGTTATAAGCCCTGCTTTGCAAAATGTTTGTCTAAGTGAGGCTCTGCTTAATTAAACCAGACTGTTCTTAATAAGAGGAAGCAGCAGATAAACTAAAGAACTGGGTTTTTAGAAACAGAATGGTGGTACGTGCATATTCTGTTCTGGCTATGAAAGCAAAAGGCGGACACAACACACAGGTTCTTTCTGAAGGAGGATCCATCCGGTCCCTGATGGAGAAGATGAATGACGTGCTATATAGCAGCATCTCTCACATCTTAGGGCACATGGGCTACCTGGGGTCTTGTTAAAATGCTGACTGTCTCAGGAGCTCTGGGCAGGTGCCTGAGAGTCTGCATTTTCTAACAAACGTCTGCTGTGACTGTTGCTACTGTTGCTATGTGAACCACACTGTGAGTAGCAAATCTCTACGAGTTAGCAAAGAACTTCTGTCAGTGGTTCTCCAACTTGTCCAAGTGGAATAGAATCTGTAAGTCACAAGGCTCTTTGGAGGACTTGTTTTATTCCAACATATAGACTGGACCGACTATAAAAAAAACAAAAAATAGTACTATAACCAGCAATATATCAACATGCACCTCAAAATGCATCTGGTTACCAAGCTCACAATGACTGGAGGCTTCTGGATTATTCTAGAAATGTTGGCTACTTGCCTGGGACACAGAAAGCTCAACAAGTGACTATGGCATGAACGAAAGAACGAATGAAAGAGGAAACCAAATTAACTTGGCTCCCAGCTGGTGCCTGTACACAAACCATCTACCAGTCATGGACTGTGATGGGGGAACAGCACAAAACCATCATCAGAGTCAGAGAGAGAGAAATGGAGAAAGAGATGAAGGAGAAGGAGAACCACAGGGTTGGCAGTTCAAACCCACTAATTGCTCCTTGGAAACCCTATTCAGGGTTGCTATGAGTTGGAACCGATGTGACAGCACTTTACAACACAACTAACCTCACTTCCTGTCACAGCAAAGCCCTGACCCTTTTCACTATTGGTTGTTGTTGTTGTTGTTAAGTGCCATCGAGTCAGTTCCGACCCATAGCGACCCTGTACAGGGTTTCCGAGGGTGTAAATCCTTACGGGAGTAGAAAGCCTCATCTTTCTCCCGCGGAACGGCTGGTAGTTTTGAACCGCTGACCTTAAGGTTCGCAGCCCGATTCGTAACGAAATCCTGTACAGGGTCACTATGGGTTGGAACCAATTCGATGGTACTTAACAACAACAGTATTGGTTAGTGCCCTACTATCTGACTTGGCTCTGCAGCCACCCCAAATCAGACATTATAGTCCTACTGTGGGAAAGCCTAGTCCATGTTTTTAAGCATGTGTTCTCATTACATAGATAAGCTTTAGGACAGAGACTCCACATTTGCCAACTTTGTCTGATGGCTTCTATGGAGGAGTAAAACACACAAATACTGAGGATTTGGGGATAACTTTTTTAAAGTTTCAAGAACATACAAATAATTCTTATACATGTCTTTACAGCTGGACCGACTGCTTGCATCTTGCCCAGCTTGCTTTATCACTCATGTTTGATCTTTCTCCCTCAGCTTTTTCCCCTTCGTCACTGTAGGTTCTGAGGGTGAGGTATGTACACACCCACAGAATGTGCACACTATTTTCGTTTTTTCTGAGTCCAGTGTCAAAACAAGCCATGCATTTCGTACTCCTTTATACCAAGCTCCACCAGCATGTCATCAAACAACATCACATACAAGTAAAATTTTGCTTAAGATTATTCAAAAGTGGCTGGAGCAGTACATCAACAGGGAGCTGCCAGAAATTCAAGTCAGATTCAGAAGTGGGCATAGAATGAGGGATGTCATTGCTGACATAATATAGACATTGGCTGAAAGCAGAAAATACCAGAAAGATGTTCACTTGTTCTTTATCTACTATTCAAAAGTGTTACAAACTATGGATAACATTTTGAAGCATGGGTATTGCAGAACAATTAAATGTGCTCATCAGGAACCTGTGTATAAACTAAGAGGCAATCATTAGAACAGAAAAAGGGAACCTAAATGGTTTAAAATGTTTATTCAGTCAGAATGCTGAGAAGTTGGACTATCTGAAGAAGAATATGGCATCAAGATCAGAGGAAGGCTCATTAGCAATCTGTGGTACGCAGATGATTCAACCTCGCTTGCTGGAAGCAAAGAGGATTTGAGATACTTATTGATGAAGATCAAAGATTACAGTCTTCAGTATGGATTGTACCTCAACGTAAAGAAAACGAAAATCCTCACAACTAGACCAATAAAGACCATCATGATAAATGGAAAAAAGATTGAAGTTGTCAAATACTTCATTTTGCTTGGATTCATAATACTCACAGAAGCAGGAGTTCAGAAATCAAAGGATGTACTGCATTAGGCAAATCTGCTGCAAAAGACCTCTTTTAAGTGTTCAAAAGCAAAGATAGCAATTTGAAGACTAAGGTACCCCGACCCAAGTCATGGTAATTTCAACTGCCTCATATGCATGTGAAAGTTAGACAAGAATAAAGAAAACTGTAGAAGAATCAATACATTAGAATTATGGTATTGGAAAACAATTTTGAAAGTACCATGGTCTGCCAGAAGACTGAACACATTTGTCTTGGAAGACATATAGCCAGAATGCTCTTTAGAAACAAGGATGGTTAGACTTCTTCTCGGGTTCTTTGGACATGTTATTAGGAAGAACCAGTCTTTGGAGAAGGACATGATGTTTGTAAAAACAGAGGGTCCAAGAAAAACAGGACGATCCCCAACAAGTGATAGCAACAATGGGCTCAAGCATGACAACTGTGAGGATGGTGCTGCTCTGGGCAGTGTTGGCTACTGTCGTGATAAGTAAGGGACACTGTGAGTTGGAACCAACTGAACAGCACCTAGTAACAACATCATCGTTCCTACGAGCAAGGCTATTCTCTTCCATTGTTAGAAGACAATTATGGACTTCAGTAAAATTAACATTGATACAATACTTTGATCTCTTTTGCCCTCCATATCCCATGCCGTCATTAGCCCAATAATGTACTTTAGGGACAGACCTAGTGTTTTTTAATGGCTGAATCGTATTAAGAATTAATAGAAGTAATTAAGAATTAATAAGAGTAGAGTGCCTTGGCATTTAGAAATCCTTCTCGTTACAGTAACTCGTTTGATCCTCATGTTGCCTCTCTGAAGGCAGGCAGGCAGCGCCATCCTTGCTTTGCCCATGATGGTGATGAGGTTGAAGGGATGTCAAGTACAGAAACAGCTCAGACCCCTCCCCTGCCTCAATGCTTCCTTCTATTTTGAAGATTTTATGCATTTTAGTGTCAGCCAGCAGACTGAGCACTAATTCAAGCATATTAAATTCTGATAATAAAATAATATAATTTGGGTGCTTTTCTCTCTAACCACTTTCTTTTATGTTCAAGTTACAGACTCTAATTAATACCCACAGCTACGTGCTCAGGAAGCATCCTGCGATGGATTAAAAGTGTCCCACCAAAATAATTGTTGAGACCCTAATCACTATTGTTGTTGTTGTTGTCAGGTGCCATCGAGTCGGAACCGAC
>NW_006408524.1:13910457-13939123 GCF_000296735.1 Chrysochloris asiatica
ATGGAGCTTTTCCATCTTCTCTTTCCACAGATGTAGTCTATTTGATTTCTATGTGTTCCATTTGGCGAGGTCCATGTGTATAGTCGTCTCTTATGCTGTCTAATCACTATATATGGACCTAATTCCATTTGGGAACAGGATTTTGTTTGTTATGTTCATGAAGACATATCATATCAGTATTGTTGTTGTTAAGTGCCATCGACTCAGTTCCGACACATAGCGACCCTGTATAGCGTTTCCAAGGAGTGGCTGATGAGCTTGAACTGCCGACTTTGCAGTTGAAACAGCTTTGCAATCTGGCGCATTAACCCACAGCGCCACACCAGGACCAAATCACTTTCGAGACACAGACTAGCACAGAAGCAAGCACAAATAGGTGAAAGATAGATGCAAGGTGGCGATCCTGGTGTGGCACTATGGGTTAATGCACTGCACTGCATAGTAGGTTTGAACTGCAAGGTTGGTGGTTCAAGTTCACCAGTCACTCCTTGGAACCCCAATACAGGGTCACTAGGAGTTAGAACCAACTGAAAACAATTAACAACAACAACAACAAGGCGGAGATCACCAAAGAGCAGAGGAAAGGCAAGGCTAGAGAAACTCAGGCAAGGATCTTCCTCCAGAGTCAAAAGAGGAGAGCCTTCCCCAAGAGCCAGTGCCCTGGAATTCAGGCTTCTAGCCTCCTAGAAGTGAGTGGTAGTGATGGTGGCATGCCGTGGAGTCGGTTCCAACTCATAGTGACCCTGCATAGGGTTTCCGAGGCTGTAAATCTTTATGGGAGCAGAAAGCCTCATCTTTCTCCCACAGAACTGCTGGAAGTTTTGAACTGCCGACCCTGAGGTTAGCAGCCCAATTTGTAACCACTATGCTGCCGTGACAGGAGTGAGAAAAGTGAGAAAATCCATTTCTATTTGTTAAAACGATTCATTTGTCGTATTTCTGTCACAGCAGTACTAAGAAACTAAGACCCCACCCCAGGAGAGTAGCCTGGTATGAGTTGGGAGGCCTTCAGGGGACAGAGTGGGAGCAGCCAGGGCCTGGCCCTAGCACCTGCCCAACCTATTTCCCAGAACCCACCCTGCTTCACCAACAAAACCCATCACAATAAAGTATACCCAAGCGTGAGCTTGACTTAACCACAGAAACAACATATCTCTTCCAGGGCATAGTAAAAAGATTAGTGACCAGCTCCTGGTGTTTACTGCCCCACAGGAGGGGCCTTTAGCCATACCCTAAAGGAGCCAAAGAAGCTAGAGTTTATAAGTGTTAATGGGACATGAACAATGTGGTGAGTTTTGGTTAAAAATTTGCAAGATTCACTGTTAACCCGGCAACCCCTTGTATGTCAGAGTAGAGCTTCATAGGGTTTTCAGTGGTTGATTTTGGGAAGTATATTCTAGGCCTTTCTTCCAAGGTACTTCTGGGTGAACTTAAACCTCAGACTTTTTAGTAGGTGCGCATGTTAATGGTTTGAACCACCCAGGGACTTTTAGTGATTGTTAAACAAAATAACTGGCCAACTTTTGTAAGGAACTGGAGGCCTCTTCAGGGGCTTTGGCTTCACATTTGTGAATGTGGGGTAGAAAGACCAGAACATTTACCTTTTCCAAGGCCTCTCTGTCAAGTAGTTCTTGCACAGCTAGAAGCTTGATGCTGTAAGAAAAAATGAAAACCACACTTGAAAAACAAATCATTTAATGAGGCACTAAGAGTCAAATGCAAACGAAGGTCTGAAATTTCACTCCACATCATCACTCACCTTCCAATTTCAAGTGACCTTTTGTTTGAATTAAAATGACCACTTCGGAACTATTTAAAAGGCGGTGCTTTGGGATAATGCCCTGGACCACAAGGTCACGTTTCAAACCTACCTGTCACTCCTTAGAAACCCTATACAGGGTCACTAAGGGTTGGAACCAACTGGACGGTACTTAACAACAACAACAAACTCTAGGAGGGATTAATAGCTGCTTTATGTAAGAAATTCAGATTAAATTCAAAAGAATTTAAAGATGAAATCAGTAAACCACAGTCTGTATTAGTCTTCACTTGATGTCCCTTTGAGGATATAGGCTTAGGCTCTGCTCAAGTGTTTACCAAACATTCATTGAGTCCTACTGTGTGCAGGAGGCTGAGGACACAAGATGACTATGACACAGTCCCTTTCAGGCACAAGGAGGACAAGGTCAGACCAGGTGTGTGGGGTGTAAAGTGGATGCGCCAAGAGACAGAGAAGAGCCCAGCCCACAGGATGTCAGAGAAGCTTCCTGCAGGAGATTCCAGCTTGGTCATGCCAGAGGAGTGGGGCTGGGGTAAAAGGCGACCCCCAAAGTGATAGCAGAGGGGAGAGAAGACACAGTTGTGCATGACACAATCCTTGTTTTCCAGCTAAGTGGTATGAGCCAAGATCAGTCAGCAGCTGTGATATAGTGAATAATCTAATGTCTCTTCTAGCTGTAGTCTGTAACTCCCACCAAACAACGTTTCTGCCCTGCTGAGTAAGAGAAGGAGGGAAAAGATACTGATAGGATGGCATGATTCATTAGCAAAGTTCATTGTAATTTAAAAACTTGAAATTCTAGCATGGGTTTCAAATGAGGCCTATCAGAAATAGTGGGTGGGGTGGATCTCATTATCATCAACGAAAAGGAGCCAGAAGTGGAGTGCATCCTTTGGACCCAATATCCCTGCGCATTGAACCTCCAGGACCCAGAGACAGAAAGCTGTGATGCCAGAAGATCATCATCAGCAGAACCAAGAACCAGAACTCAAGACCAAACAGTGGGTTTCCCAGGCCACAGAGCAAGTAAAAAGCTGGGTGGTTGACTATGGGCAGGAAGCTTCCTTGAAGTGTGGGGTGCCTCCAGGAACTTAAGTCGGGGAGCTAGGTTTGTTGACCCACGGAGCTAAAGCCAAGTGTCCTCAGGCTAAGAGGTATGATGGAATGGTGAATCCTACGGGCATTTATCAGCAGCTGACTGAACAACTGTGCCCTGAACATTTTCTGGTCCTGCAGTTCCCATGAGTGTGGTGTCTTCAGTTCTCTGTGGCCATTGCAACAGATTGTTGAAGCCAGCCTGAGTAGAGAGTGCTGTAGGAGGGATGTTTGGGGCTTCACTTTTTGCAGCACCCAAGAGGAAAGAGTTGGGAAGTGAGGCAGGTTTCCTAACCCGTTGCCACTGAGTCAATTCCAATGGCGAGCCCACATGTGATGGAGTAGAACTGCTCGATAGGGCTTTGTGGGCTGTAACCCTTACGGGAGCAGAAGGCCATCATTGCCTTTTCTCCACGGTGCTGTGGAGTGAGTTCAACTCTCCATCCTGTAGGCAAGTGTTGTTGTTGTTGTATTTAAGTGTCATCGAGGCAGCTCTGACTCACAGTAACCCTGTATAGAGTTTCCAAGGAGTGGCTGGCAATTTGAACTGCAGATCTTGCAGTTAGCAGTCCATTGCTTACTCTACAGCGTCACACCAGGAACGCTTAGTTAACTACAAACCATATGCACTACTCAGGGACTTGCAGGTTTCATGAGAGGTAGTTTCCTTTTTTGACTTGATGCTTTTGAGGTACTTGTGGTCACAGTGAGGGGGTTCTGCATGATAGTCAAAGGAGTGGGCATATCGCTGATGGTGCCCAGATCCTTCTTCCTCAGCGTACCTCACCTTCCAGCTCCCAGCCCCCTCAGCAACGCCAACCCAGAGCAGACGTGAGCCCCCACCTGTCACACCTGCCTCTCTCAGAAGGGGTTTGTCCATGATCAGGTTCCCTTACATTTATAGAATTCTTCACAATCTCTCTGTATAAGTAAGCCCGCACTGTCCAGCCAGATGCAATGGTTTGTTTAAAAGCAGCTCCGGGAAGTACAATGAAAGTTGTAAAGGTTTACTGACAATGTAGCCAAGATCAGAGCTAATGGACCGGCCTCTGGGTGTTCACTCTGCCCTGACCTCACTGGCTCTCCTTCCACGTCTTCAGCACATTTGCTTTTGATGTTCCTTTGGCTTGGAAGGCTCTTCCCTGAGATCTAATGGCATCATCTCAGTCTGGCTGCAAACACCACCTTCTCCGAGCATGACTACCTGAACACCTGAGCCAACACACTGGCCCACTCTCCACAGTTATCTTCTGCAGGGCACTTTGTTGTTGTTGTTGCTGTTAAGTGTCATTGGGTCAGTGCCGACTCATAGAGACCCTGTATAGGGCTTTCAAGGAGTGGCTGGTGAGCTTGAACCACGTACCTTGTGATTTAAGCTGTCCTTGCAGTCCAACACATTAACTCACAGCACCACACCAGGACTCCTACTGGTACCTAAAAGCAAGCTTTGTTTTGATGGTTCCATCTGTCTCCTGTGGATGCTACTTAAGTTGAAGGCCTTTCCTTACCATGATACAGTGATCCCGCCTATCCTCGGTTTCAGTTACCTGCAGTTAACTGCAGTTGGAAAGTATTTAAGTTGCACACCCTCTTGCTCTGTCCAGAGCTAGCTTCCTCCTCTCCACCACTGGGAGTCAGTCAGGAAAACACAGTTGGGCAAGTGCTGCACTGTGCCCTGCTAGCACCCCTCAGATTAACTCTGCCTGCCCAGGGTACCCTGGGTACCTGTCATAAGTATGTGTAGAGAAAAGCAGAGTATATACAGAGTTTGGTATTATCCGTGGTTTCAGTCATCCAATGGAGGTCTTGGAATGTACCCTCCCTCACAGATAAAGGGAAACTACTGTATTTAGAGGGAGTCCTGGTGTGATGCTGTAGGTACGTATTGGACTGCAGCAGTGAAAAGCATTCAAGGACTATCTACTGACTGCGTGACTGGACCCAGAGACCTGTACGTCATAGTTCATCTACCCACCACCCATCATCTGTCATTCTGTCACACTGCGGTGGCCTGCATGCTGCTAGGATACTGGGAGTTATAGAACCAATATTTTAAATAGCAGCAGGGTTACCTGTAGTAGGACAAGTTTCAGTGTTGCTTCTAGACTAAGGCAGTTTACAGAGAAGGGCCTGGAAAACAGGTGAGAACTAGCTGATGAAAACCACAAGAACTAGATGGTGCCCGGTTAACGCCATGGACCATTCTTCTACAATAGAAGCTCCCAGTAAGAATGGGTGAAAAATACATGACAAAGCTCACATTCAGAAAAAGATCACACTTACTGGACATACAGATTTTAGAGGAACTCCTGAGACTATCACCCTAAGATAACTTTTTAAATATTTAATTTTTTAAAATTGTGAACTGAGTGATAGTTCACATGGAGAACATCGGCTTTACTCGATCATTTCATTGCAATGATTGCAATCTCCTCCGTGCATCATTAGTCAACAACATTTGCTTCCATTCCCTCTGTTTTTCTTTGTGTGTGTGTGGGGGGGGGGGGGAAGGGGAGTGGGAAGATGTACACAAAAACACTCAGGAATATATAATCATTTAAACAACCAAAGGGCACATTCTGCAAGCCTGCTTCCTGGCTGCCAGCACTCAGTCCTTCTCTTTCCATGAGTCTAGAGTCCTCAGCTGCTCCCTCTCTCCATGTCCTCATATCTGCCTCCATCTCTGGTGTCTCTGTTTCTCTGGGTAGGGTTCCGCATTCTACTAGTGCTTTTTTCCCTTGATGGTCCTAAGGTCCTCTGTTTCTGGGCTGTAAGATTAACTACTCCCACCCGCCCGCCTTTTTTTTTTTAACAAAACTTCTACCTTTACAGTTGCGACAGTTGCAATTAGTCATGATTAACAATTACTCACTAAGATAGCTTTTTAACTTACAACTGAAGCCAATCCCAGAGGTCACCTTTCGCCCAAACAGTGCATTGGCCTATAATAATAATACCACCCAAAAAGAACGTGCTACTTTAAACAATCAGCTGTATGCAACATTTATCTCTCAGCAAAGATGAGATGGCAGCGAGGCTGGCAGGGAAATGGGAGGAATGGAACCGAGGCAGCAGGGGTGGGCATGGGGAGGGTGCCGACACATTATGGGGAACATAACCAATGTTACAGCACAATTTGGGCATGAATTGTTGAATGGGAATCTAATATGCTGTGCAACATTCACCTGAAATAGAATGCTTGAAAACAAAGGGCCTTACAGATCCCATCAGAAGTCTGACTTGCTTGCTTTGGACACAGCATTAGGAAGGTCAGTCAGTGGAAGAGGGCACAGTGCGGGGAAGTAGAGGAAGGGAGACGTGGTGAGGAAGATGGGCACAAGAGCCACAATGATGGGTTCGAACATGCTGACAATTGTGAGGATGAGGCAGGGCTGGGCCACAGTTCATTGTGTTGTACATAAGGTTATCATGAGTTCTGGTGTGGCTCTGTAGGCTAAGCATTGGACTGTTAACCGCAACATCAATAGTTCAACCCCCACAGCCACCCTCAGAAACCCTATACAGGGTCGGTATGAGGCAGAACCAACCAGAGGGCACACAACAACAAAAACAAGGTTACCATGAATTGGAGTCAACTTAAAAACAACAACAAGTGACTTAGATGGATAAAAATCACAGGCCATGCCCCAGTGTCACCATCTGGAAAACAACGCCTCAAACAAGATGGCAGAATGTCTTCTCCTTTGGTGAAAGATGCTAAGTGGTTTTGTAAAACTGAGAGTCATTAATGGAATGAGCTTGGTGACAGATCAAAGCTATTGGTTGCTCTTGAGGACATTCTGATTCCCAATGTACACATCTAGATTCTAAGTTATAATTACTATTGGGTTGGTTCCGATTCATAGCAACCCTATGTAGGGTTTCCGGAGCTGTAAATCTTTGTGGGAGCAGAAAGCCTCATCTTTCTCCCACAGAGTGACTGGTTTGCAGGTCAGTGGTTAATTAACCTGCAGAGTTATAGCCCTCCTCAGGTTATTGATATAGACAGCCATTTATATGCTAAGTTAGGAGATTCCAGTTATAGCTCACGTTTCAGAAGCTTAAATGGCCTCTGAAATAACCACAGGGAACTATTTACACTGGAGAGACTTCTAGTCCCTCTCTGCAGGCATGAAGTCCAAGTCAGTTGTCAGACATCAACAGGGGAGATGAAAAGTTTAAAGCCCGTGAAGAGGACCACCTCTCTTTTCCTCTCTGTTCACAAAGATGCTGTATTTAAATTGATGTTTAGTGTGATTTGAAAAGCATTGGTTTCATTCTCTGAATGAAAGACAAAACTTCAGTTGACTCTTAGGTCAAAACCTTAAGAAAGCTATTCCATTTCTTATTACTTTCCGTCCCTCCGGATGAGGCTTTGTAAAGACTTGGCAAGTAGAAGATTACTCTTCAACCCCCGCCCCACCCCCCCACACACACACACACACTTTTTTCCATGGAGCTTTTCCTCAGTGAACTAAGATACAGTCTTGGACTCCTGCTTAACACTCCAGAAAGCCGCAATCTATGGAAACTGATAAAAACCATTTAACATCTGTTCTAAAATCAACACCAAATGGAATCAACGATTAAAGGGATAGGGAGAAAAAAATGTAAGACATTTTACAAGACTAAAGCCTAGCAACACAGGATGAACAAGGAGAAAGAAGAAGGTAGGATACTAAACTCTGTATCGTTGGAATTTCCGTTCAGCATGCACTGTTAATAAGAAGCTGCTGCCGTAGCAGTTCATGACCTTGGATTTCTTCCAAAAGCTATGTTTTTTCCTTTGTATAGGTATAGTTTCTGAGAGTGCTCTGAGATGTTTCTTGTTGTATAACTATCTTAATGCACTAAGTTTGGGACATTTATTTCGTATTTAAGGTATCATATTCTTCCAGCTCATCAGATACTCCCTGGAAGGAAGCTTCACACATATTGAAGGAAAAATAATCCCATTGACCAAATCCCCCATTTGACACCATCCAACTTCTTGATAAAAACTTTCTGATCCATCTCTGTGGTAACGTGTGTCTTGCTGTGTGTGATTCCAGAAGCTACGCCACCAGTGTTTCCAATACCAGCAGGGTAACCCATCATGGACAATTTGCAGCTGAGCTTCCAGACTTGGTGATCTATTTCTGAGAATTAACCAGTGAAGACTGAGGGTCCATGACAGAACAATGCCTAACAGCACCCGAGGAGTTCAACCACTGGAGAACATCATGTTTGGTGACGTGGAAGGCAAGTGGTGACGAGGGAGACCCTCAGTGAGATGGACTCACGTAATGATGGCAGCGGTGGGTTGAAGTGATTGTGAGAGTGCATTTGTGAGGATGTGCAGCGTGGAGCAACATTTCATGCATTCTACACAAGGTTGTCACAAGTCAGAAATGATCTGACACCAATCTAGCTGTCTGTCTGTCTATCATCTTCTGGTATCCCAGAAAATTCTCAGTTTTGCACTTTTTCCTTTTCTTCCTCCCGCCCTCTCTTCCTTTTGCTGATTTCACAAGCATATACTGAATACATCTTACATTTTAGAAACTGTACCTGGCATGAATGGGACAAAGATAAACATAACATCATCCCTACCCTCAAAGAGCTCACAGGAGCTAGGATGCTACGTGGGCACATGTCCAGGGAGAGGTGTTTCCCTGAGGCTCTCCTGGGTCCAATGTGGGTCAGCGGAGTTGGGCTAATCCAGCCCATCTGTCAGGTGGCCTGATGCCCTGACAGTAGACTGAAAACAGCAGAGCTCCCACCTCACAGAAGCTGAGTGAACTGCAATTTCTTCCTCTGTGCACCTCTGCTTTCAGAAGAGAGCAAATCACACAAAAACATCAGATAGCAGTGACTCATTTAGAAAAATGAAACCATCAAGGGCAAGTCCAGAAGTCCAGAGAGGCAGCATTTAGGGAGACCAAGAATACATATAATTCAAGTTTGCTTGATAAGCTGCAAGGAGGCAAGTTGCTTGAGAGGAAAAGCATTGTTCACATGGAACAGTTCGCACAGAAAGGTCTATGATGGCATCGAGGAAGTGATGGGGAGAGTACCAGGCAGACATCCACAGGAGAGGAGAGAAGAAGGGTTGAAGAGACTGCCTACCCGGTCTGCAGGTGCCTTACATGAACCTCAAATGCCCCTGAAAATCTAACTATGAGTACTGTAAAATCACTTTGCTATCTTGTTAGGTGCCATCAAGTCGGTACCGACTCATAGCAGCCATGTGCACAACAGAACCATCAACCAGTGGCTAACAGTCCAGTGCTGATCCTACAGCATCACATGCTCAATAAACATATAATGAATGCAGTCTGGTGGACCCATTTCCTCATCAAATAGATACAATATTTAAGCACTGGATAGTGTGTGCCAGATGCCATCGGGCACTAGCAATATAAGGATGAACAATACAAGCTCTGAGTCGTAGGGGGAAGCAGGAAAGGACATTGGCTGTGTGATGAATGCTCTCATGAGGTTAGTGCAGAGAGCTATGAGTTACATAGAGAGAACATTAAACAAAGCTGGTGGCATCCTTGATATCTTCAGGTTTCTAGGCAGAGAAGAGGACAGAAAGATTCCGGGTAAGATGGAAGGAACAGCGTGAGAGAAGGAACACGGGAGACAGTAAGCAAGGGACTGCCCACCCATCAGGGGACACAAGGCTGTCTGCAGGGAAGGGAGGTGCCAACAATGGCTCAACAGAGACAGGCAGGGCCGGGTTTCCTTAGAGAGCGTGGTAGCCATGAAAAAGGAGTCCGGACTGTATTCTGAGGGTAAGGAATAACAAGTGCTGATTTAGGGTAGTGGTGTGGTACAGGGCCTGGACACAGAAGACCCCAATAAAGGCAGAACAATGGCTGAAGTTTGAAGAATGGATTTGAGGGGGGCAGGCAAAATGGAAGGCAGTGAGACCAGATACGGGTCCAGGTAAGACATGATGATGGTTATGCACTGGGAAAGGACACTGAGCTACTCCTAAAGAGACGAGCAGTTGGCAGGATCTAATGTCTGCATGAGTGTGGGGGAACAAGAATGAAATATCACCTCCATTTCCAGCCTGTGAAACAGGTGCTGAAGGAACTAACACAGGAGAGGAATGGTGTGAACTATCAGGGACTCTGAGTGGCGAGATTGATAGGGAACTGGCTGTAACTGCTCCAAACTCAGCACATTCTGGGCTCTAGGGAAGGGTTGTCATGAACATCAGGATAGTAACCAAAGAGGCTCATCACCTAGGAGGCTGTATGAAGAGAGAAGAGCGTCAAGGGCAGAATCACAGACAGAGGTAGAGGAACAAGAGCCTGGTAGGAAAGCAGACAAGCAACTCCAGCAGCGGAATAGGAAGATCAAGATCACAGGGTCCAAAATTCAAGAGGAGGGAGTGATGCAAAAAGGCAGGAAGAGGGGCAATGGGTTCAGATTTTACACAAAATCAGGCAAGATAGAGCTGGTGTTCTTGTGAGAGTAGTTTCAGGGGAATGCTGGAGATGGAGTGAATGGGAAGTGGAAAGGAGGGCCAATAATGAGATTAAAGTCTACGGAGAAGATGTAGGGTGGCTTCTTGCAGCACTGTTTACCACACAGTCTACCCAACAGGTCTTGTGTTTGCCATCCAGTCGGTGCCGACCCATAGCGACTAGTGAGTTTGAACTGCCAACTTTGTGGTTCCAACTGACTTTGCAATCCAGTGCATTAACCCGCAGCGCCAGCAGGTCTTGGCCTTCTGAAGATGGCTGGAATTCTCACTCTCGCTCTCATCCTCTCCCTCCCCCACATACACATACTGTAGTCTGTAATCCTGGGACCCACGTTTTCTCTCAGTGTACTCTCACCATTTGCAGGAATTTGCAGTAAAATAGAGGTCACAATAATCTCACAATGTCCAGGGGTAGTTTTGCACTGCAATATAACACTTCCATGAAGTTCTGGTGTGGCATTGTAGGACAAGCACTGGACTGCTAACTGCAAGGTGGGGGGTTCAAGCCCACCTGCCACTCCTCACAAAAACTATACAGGGTCACTATGAGTCAGAACAAACTCCACAGCACTTAACAACAACAACAGAGCACTTCTGTAAGGTTCTCCACAGAAGAAGAATGGGAAGACTCTCACATCCAGCCATCCTGGTCATAGCAGCTCTGCACCCGGTCCACCAGCCCGCACATGTTCCATGTGTGCAGAGCTGAACTACTCTACAGGGGTTTCATGGCTGTGACCTTGCAGAAGCAGAGCACTATGCCTGTTTCCTGAGGTGCCTCTGGATGGGTTTGAACCACCAAACTTTCAGTCAGTAGTTGAGTGCTTAACTGTGCCCCCCTAGGACTAGTACCAAGAAAGTGAGCGGGGAGGGGTTTTTTACACATCTTTAGCAAAAGGAACTGGAATCTCAGAGACAACAGCAAGGGTGGGGCTTCAGGCGGCCTCTGGTAAGGAAGGGAAGAGGTACAATCGGCAAGGATGGACAGGAGGTACAATCATTGGCAATGGCCACTCAGGCTGTTCACGTGTGCAAGATACTAGGTTTGAGGATGCTACACATTTTCCAAAAATACTCTGGATCCTGCTAGAAAGGATTTTCCAAAAGTAGACATGACTTTCAGATTTCCAGAAGTTGTCTTTACCTGTTCACAAAATCTTTTTTTTTTTTTTTTTTCGTTTTAATTCATTCTGCAACAGGAAAAATTTGCTCAGGTCAGTGACTTTCAACAGATATTATGAGCAGATGGTTAGGGGCTTCATTTTTTTGCCCACCTGGAAAAAGGAGGCCTCTCCTTCTCACACCCTCTGAGACTCGGAATCAGCTCCAGCCAGAAGGCATTATATTTCCCAGCATGCACAGCTCCAGGACACCTGACTTGAGTGGTACATCTACTAGAATACATTGGAGTCACAGTAGTCTCTCCACCTCTAACCTCTAACCAACCCAACCCAACCCATTTCCTATGTGGTTATATTACGGTGTTTTCTCTCTCTACTTGCATACAGGGAAGTAGAAGAAAAAGGAATGTACTTATAAGAGCCTCTTTCAGAAGCCAGTAACTGAGTGGTAGAAAAAAAAGGCTCACCAGTTATGCACCCATAATGTGCCTCAAGAGAGTGAGTCTGAAACTCAATGATAGAGAAAGTGTAAAATTTCTTTCTGCCTTTTTTCAGGTGGATGGTGGAGGTGAGGTAGAGTTTCCTTTTCAGGAACCTTTCTTTGTGTTGTGAGCTGCATCCTGGGCAGGGCTTCATTAGTCCAGGTCTACCTGTCTCATTACCAATGTCTGCCTCCCATGGTCCTGGCATTTGATAGCCCTTCTTAGGTTCTGCTGGCCTGTGAGTCTTCACTGTTTTTCTGCGTTATCACAGGTGTGTCAGGGAGAAATCAAGAAGGGCATGAACCACAGGGCACCTTGAATCAGGGTCAAACTTATGCCTTTCTGATGAAGCAGAAGCCAGTTTCCATAGCAGCCTGCTTCCAAAAGGAGTGCTTCTAAAGATGAGAGATGGTTTCTGTCTTCTGTCAATAGTATATGGCTGGTGCTTGGCAGACAGAAAGACTGGCTCCTCCTCAAATGACAAGACCCTTTATCCTTCAAGTGAGAAAAAGGTGTGTGTGTTTTTAATTTACATTTTTAATCTTTTCTCTTCAAAGTGTGAACAAATGAATTCTAGTTATGATTAACTAGTTAATTTAACCTGTTAGGTGCTGTTGAGTTGGTCTCAACTCTTAGTGACCCTATGTACTCTGAACAAAACCTTACATACCCCTGGGCCATCCTCATAATCACTGTTACACTCGAGCCCCTTGTGGCAACCACTGGGTCAACCCATCTCATTGAGGGTCTTCCTCTTTTTCACTGACCCTCCACTTTATCTTGCTTTCATGTCCTTTTCCAGGGAGGGATCCCATGTCCAAAGTCGGTAAGACAAAGTCCAAGGAGCATTGTTGCTATAATTCTTCAAGACAGATTTGTTCATTCTACTGGCAGCCCATGGTATATTCAACATTATTGCCAACACCATAATTCAGAAACAATTCTTCTTTGGTCTTCCTTACTCATTGTCCATCTTTAACATGCCAATGAGGAGACTGAAAATACCAGGGTTTGGGTCAGGTACACCTTAGCCTGTAAGGTGCCATCTTTGCTTTTAAACACATTAACGAGGTTTTTTGCAGCCCATTGGCCCAATGCAATAAAACATCCTTTAATTTCTTGACTGCTGCTTCCATGGGTATATGTTGTGGATCTGTAATGATATTACTTATTGTGAGGGTTTTGTTTTGTTTTCTTTATGTTTAGGTGAAGTTCATACTGAAGACTGTAATTTTCTATCTTCATCATCCGTAAGTGCTTCAAATCCTCTTTGCTTTCAGCAAGCAAGATTGTGTCATCCGCAAATGAGTCTTCAATCTCAGGTGTGAGAAATTTGGAAGAAAAAAAAATATCTTGTTTCCTCTGTAGCTCTCAAGTGTCCCTGCCCTGGCTCCTAGGAAGACCCATAACCCACAGTTAAGATCCAAACCTTCTAGAAATCTCTTCAAGCACAGACCTATGGAAATGCCAGAGGTGAGGAAACCTAACTTCAACTGAAAACAGCTAGACATGAGCAGACTCCAGACCCAACTGACCCTGAACTATGGATGTCAGGTGCATTCCTGTATGGAGTTTAAGAAACAGTTTCCCAAACCCACACTGTTTTCCCCCAGGGCCTCAAACAGGTTCAAATTGGTTCAGTCATAGTCCATGAAGTGAAACTGGATCAGACCCGGGCTTCTAAAATTGGAGTGAAGCGGAACTATAACCAGAAAGGGAAACATTACAGCTTAAAGCCCTTGGAGACTTGGAAAAGGTGTAGTGAGCCCCTTCAGAAGGCGGAGGCAGCAGATTCAAAGTGACTGGCCACCGTCTATGAGCAGGGCACCCCTCTTTCACATTCTGCTGTTTTAAGAGGTTCGACTGGTATGCAACACACAAGCTGTTGTTTTCTAAAAGGGAGATTCACTTTCTAGCAGAAAGTTAGGGGCGGCCTGGAATTTTCCCATTCTGGTTCAGCCACATTTTTACAAATTTGTGTCTGTCCCGGTTTTGGTTTCACCTCATCAGCCATAATGGAACTTGTTGGAAGCCCTACGTTTTTTCCCAGCAGCAAACAACCTATTTAATGCCACTTTTAAAATGGTTAAAACATTTAACCCAATCTGAAGGTCAGAGATTCCCCCCAGGGATAAACCATTAGAAAATGAATGGGATGATTTAACTGTAGAAGATAAAACACTGGGCAATTTTCTTATTGGGAAATTTGGAAAAGACACAGACATATACTGCTGTGTAGAAAGAACCAACAGAGGGGAAAGAGAATGCTGTTAGCGGTGTCTACCAGATGCCAGGTACTTTGTGGATTCTAAAGCTACACCAAAGTATTCAGGAATTGATTCCATTATTTATACACTAAATATGATTTCAATGCCAACTGTTAGCTTTTCAACATTCTCTTTAATCCTGGTGTTGGGATATTTTAATCCTCAACTAGAAAAGCAGGAATTTAGACTCCATTTTACCGTGGCAGAGAGATTCACTACCTTGTGCAATGTCAACATGATGGCTCAGGTTGTGTGACTAAAAAGTGTTCATCATCTTTGATTCACTCAACAAATACTTATTGAGCACCTACATTGTGCCAGGCATAATTCTTGGGTACTAGAGATAGAGTAATGAATGAAACAATCTACTCTCATAAAGTGTACATTTTGTGAAACATCAGAAGTGGTGGCTTACTGGGGAATGCTTAACCACAGACTTGCTGAGGTTTGTAGCATTTTTGTCTATTCCATGGTGTAAATATACTAATCATGGCCTGTTTCAAGCCACCAACCTGATAGGCCTGAATGCAAGACCCATGCACAGCTGACTGTCTTGAGCTTGCACACCAGTTCCAGCAGACAACAAAAAATGATATACTGTATCCTATTTCTATTATGCATGTTACACTATTAATTGAATATGCAATAAATTACACAAATTACATATAAAATATGTCTGATGGTAATGAGTTTATGAATAATAAAACAGGTTAAAAGAGCTGTGAGTAACTTGCAGTATATGTCTGTGTATGGCCAGCTATGATCAACAGGAGGAGACAGGGAGGAACTGCGACTGCGCTACAGGGATCAGAACTTCTGCATTTGTAAAATCAGGATACTGACATTTCACACAACCGCTGCCCCTTGGATTACTTCCAGCTAGCCTCAAAGTACCTGCTCTTTTTCCTTTGTAACCAGCTCCCTACTGATCCCTAGGTCCCAATGTGAAACTCTACCTTCCAGTTCTACTAAAGAGCCCGTGTTATTAATATTTCTCCTTCAGAACCTTTGTCTCACACTCTAGCCTCACACTTTTTAAATTTAGAAAACCTTATTAGGTTATTGAGTTCCTTTCATTAACGGAATTCTTCTTAGAGGTAGGTTGGCCAAGCCTTTCTTCTAAAATACCTCTCTGAAGGGCTAGAACCTCCAACCTTTTGGTTAGCAGTCGGCCATGTTAACTGTTCCCACTGCCCAGTTGGCCCCCTCCTCATCTATCCCAAATCACCACTCTGCCCCACCCCCTTACCTCTTCTACCTCCTAATGTTACAATCAGGAATTTCTCAAGCCACCATGAAATGCACATTTCTAAAACTCCAACTTGACATTTGATCACCCATTTTCAGCCAAGCAAAGGGTGCTTGCTATCACAGTTCTCAGCATAAATCACTCCTCCTGATGCACTTCAAAACAGAGACCTTAGCCCCTGAGGGCCACCACTCAATTCTTAGTAACACCTAGAGTTTCTCTTATGGTTCACGGGGCTTGTTACTGCTCTTTTCAACTCTTCATTTCCACAGTGTTAAGAACTTTATTGTTGTTGAGTTGGTTCTGACTCTTTCTCTTTTTCTGGGAGAGAGGAAGGGTGGTAAACTGCACTTCCAAGAGAAAAAAAAAATGTCTGCTTTTAGCACATACTGGGGTCTTGCCTGGAAGTGCGAAAGTTATCTAATACAACACAGTGCCTGTGATTTCAAATGCAGATTCCAGCCAAAATTCTTCATCTGGCTTTCAGTGCTGATCTTTCACCTCTCAGCAAAGTTTCTCTTCCTCTGAGGCCAGACAAAGTCACTTCTGGGTTTCATCATCAGAGGCAGGGGTTTCTTTAATCAGCAATAAGCAAACATTCATCCCTGGCTGTAATGCAAACCAGCCAGTTAGATTCTATGTGCATGGAATTGTTTAAAGCAACAATCATAAGGGAACATTTCACAGGAATCTTCTATTTTTAAAAAATAAAAACAAAACAAAAAAAAAATTAACTCACACAGTGCATATTTATTGCAGAAAATTTACAAAAAATTTAAATCAACCCCAATACTGCTGTCTGGGAATTATCATTAATATCTTAATATATTTCAGATGTTGTTTAAAAAAAAGAATGGATACGTTTTATAAAATTGGGGTCACATTGTATATGCATTCTATTATTTTTTAAATTACCATTAAGTAAATTTAAAAATTTCCAGTCTGGCTTTGGCCTTGTTTGGGCTGATGATATGAAGCTTTTCTACCGTCTCTTTCCACAGATTTAGTCGATTTGATTTCTGTGTATTCTATCTGGTGAGGTTCATGTGTATAGTCATCTTTCATGTTATTTAAAAAAGGCATTTGCAATAAAGAAGTCATTGGTCTTGCAAAATTCTATCACGCAACTGCCAGCATCATTTATCACTAAGGACATATTTTCTAATTATTAATACTTTCTTTTTGATTCCAACTTTTGCATTCCAATCACCAGTAATTATCAATACATCCTGATTGCAAAATGGATCAATTTCAGACTAAAGAAGTTGGTAGAATGCTTCAATTTCATCATCCCTGGCTTTAGTGGTTGGTGCGTAAATACAAATAATAGTGGTATTAACTGGTTTTCCTTCTTATTGTGGTTAAGTGCCATTGACTTAGTTCCAACTCATAGTGCCCCTTTATAGTGTTTGAGGAGCAGCTGATGGGCTTGAACCACCGGCCCTGTGGTTCAAATCAACTTTTCAGTCCAACACATTAACTCACAGTGCCACACCAGGAATCTATATTCCTTAAAGGTATATGGATATTATCTTCTCACAAACAGCATTATACTTCCAGCATCACAGCAACATGCAAATCACCACAATATGACCAAATGACAGATGAGTGGTCTATCAGTTTGAACATTACAACAAGTACACGAAAGCCAAAATACGACCTAGAACATACTCCACCGGAATTTAGAAATCATCTCAAGAACAGATTTGATACAGTAGACACTAATAACTAAAGATCAGATTGCGGAATAATATCAAGAACATCATGTAGGAAGAAACCAAAAGTCATTAAGAAGACAAGAAAGAAGGGAAAGACCAAAATGGATGACAGAAGAGACTCTGAAACTTGCTCTCCTGCAGAGAGATGCTAAAGCAAATGGAAGAAATGAGGAAGTAAAAGAGCTGAACAGAACATTTCGAAGGGTAGCTTGGGAAGACTAAGTCAATTGTTAAAATGAAATGGGCAAAGACCTGGAGTTAGAAGACCAAAAGGGCGGAAAATACACTCATCATTTCTCAAGCTGAAAGAACTGAAGGAAAAATTCAAGCCTCAACTTGCAATATTGCAGAATTCTATGGACAAAATATTGAATGATGAAGAAAGCATCAAAAGAAAATGGAAGGAATACAAAGAGTCACTGTACCAAAAAAGAAACGGATAGTGTTCAACCATTTCAAGAGAAAAAATACAATGAACAGCCAATGGTACTGAAGGAAGAAGTCCAAAGTGCACTGACGGACTTGGCAAAGAACAAGGCTCTGAGAACTGATGGAATGCAAATTGCAATCTTGCAACAAAATGTTGCAGCACCGGAGGCACTCACCCATCTATGTCAGGGGTGGGGAACGTCCTGCCCTGCCAAGGCAACCACATTTCCAGCCATCACATTAGGGGTAAGTTCATTAAACGTTTGACCAAATACATCAGGCTAATTTTTAAGTTGATAGTTTTGTGAGTCGGAACCAACTCCACGGCACATAATCACCACCACCCCTGATCTACACCAAGAAATTTAGAAGACGGTTACTTGGCTAACTGTTTGCAAGAGATCCATATTTGTGACCATTCCAAAGAGAATGACACAATGGAATGTGGAAATCATTGGACAATATCATAATCTCACATGCAAGTAAAATTTTGCTAAAGAAAATTCATGCTTGGTAAAGTGGAGGGTCAGTGAAAAAGAGGAAGACCTCGATGAGATGGATTGGTAAGTGGCAGCAAACAAGTGGCTCAAATGTAGCAATGGTTGTGAGTTGGCGAAGGACTAGACAGTATTAGGTCTGTTGTGCATAAGGTCGCTATGAGTTAGGACCAACTCACCGACACCTAACAACACAACAACAACAAAGATAATTCAAAAACGGCTGTAACAAAACAATGACAGAGAACTGCCAGGGTTTCAAGCTGGATTCAAATGAAGATGTGTAATGAGGGATATCACTGCTGATGTCAAATAGACCTTGAATGGAAGCAGATCATACCAGAAAGATGTTTACCTGTGCTTTATTGACTAAGCAAAACTTTTAACTGTGTGGATCATGACAAACTATGATCAATACTGCTATGAATGAGTATTCCCGAGCACTTAACTGTGCTCATGGAAAACCTGTACATAGACCAAGAGGCAGTTATTCAAACAGAACAAGGGACATTGATGGTTTAAAATTAGGAAAACAGTGTGCCAAGAATGCATTCTTTCACCATACTTATTCCATCTGTATGATGAGCAAATAATCTGAGAAGCTGGATTATATGAAGAAAAACATGGCATCAGTATTGGAAGAAGACTCATTAACAATCAATCTGCGATATGCAGATGATACAGCCTAAAATATTTCCTGATGAAGATCAAAGACCACAGACTTCGTATGGACTACACCTCAGTGTAAAGAAAAAAAAAAATCTCACCAGTCAAGCAACATACAGCAGAATGATAAATGGAAAAAAAGACTGAAATTGTCAAAGACTTCATTTTGCTTGAATCAACTATCAACACTTAATGGAAGCAGCAGTCAAGAAATCAAACGCTATATTGCATTACGCAAATCTGCTACACAAGACCTCTTTAACGTGTTCAAAGATGTCAGTTTGAGAACTAAGGGGCATCTGTCCCAAGCCATGGGATTTTCAACAGCTTCATAAGCATGTGAAAATTGGATACTGGATAAGACATACCATAGACAAATTGATGTATTTAAATTATGGTGTTGAAGAGAAATTTTAAAAGTACCATGGACTGCTCAAAAAAGCAAACAAATTTGTGTCGTAAGAATTACAGCCAGAATGTTCCTTAGAAGTCAGTCTTCATTTCTCATACTTTGGACGTATTATCAGGAGAGACCAGTCCCTGGAGAAGGACATCATGCTAGGTAAAGTGGAGGATCAGAGAAAAAGAGAAGGACCCCCAACAAGATGGACTGGCACAGTGGCAGCAGCAATGGGCTCAAGCTTAACAAAGATTATGAGAATGACGCAGTGTTTTGATCTGTTGTTCATAAAGCTGATATAGTCAGAACTGACTCGACGGCACCTAACAACAACAACAAATTTATAAATTATCACTACCATATCACTTGTATTATTACTGACACGTGAATCCATGCCATTAAGTATTTTACTTGATTATAATAAATGTATGAGAGGGCTTCAAAAATTCAAGGAAATATTCCATTATCTTTCCATTTCTCTTCTCACGAATTTTTTTGAAGCTTCCTGGTATGGTGCTATGGGTTAATGCACCAGACTGCAAGGCATTTGAACTTCAAGGTTGGTGGTTCAAGTTCACCAGCTGCTCCACGTAAACCCTATACAGGGTTGCTATGCGTTGGGACTGACTCGTGGCACTTAATATCAACAACAACAACAACAACAACATACAGGTAGGAGTTCTGGTGTGGTGCTGTGGGTTAATGCAACAAACTACAAAGCTGTTTGAACTACAAGATCAGAGGTTCAAGCCCACCAGTCGCTCCTCAGAAACCCTATACAGGGTCGCTATGGGTTGGGACCAACTTGACGGCACTGAACAACAACAACATACACAACATCACAGCCTAAAGGTTTCTAGAAGGGGAAAAGGCTGTTCCCCCAACAACCTCACTGTTAGGGGAAGGAGCCCAGCCCTTTGCTTCTTAGGATCTGCCTCTAACTGCAACACTGCAAACAACATGCCGAACAGATTGAACCAAACTCCCGGGCAATAGACCCCAAGACACTGTAACTAACAGCTTTCAGAATCCAAGTGAACATTCCATTTCAGGGACAAATGGGCACTTAAACTTCACTGAGAGCCTTGATTGTCTGTAAAATTTCAGCTCCTGATTTCGGGACTGAAATCCGGATGTGCCATGGAACCTGCTTATTACCAGGATATCTGTGCCTATGCATTACAGACAGGGGAGTGACAACTCTACCTCTCTCACACCCAACATCTGTGGCTGGATGTCCACTGAGAGGGCAGCTAGAAGAGGTCAAGAATTAAATAGTAACAGCAGCCGCCACCAAGCTGGCTTTCATGTCCCGGAACTGCAGGTGCACCTGGGAGGTTGATAGCTCTGCATGGCGCCACACCCCTTGGTGCCCAGGCCAGACGCTGCAGGGTGAAGGGTCAGAGCGAGCCAGCAGCCGATGCTGGTCTGACTTTTGTTAAGTATCTCACCGTGTCTTCAAAGCTATGGGTCCCAGACACCAGCACTATGAATTCCAGTTGCTATGTGTGAAACCTTAGCCTCCAGCATGTAATTCAGGTCCCTCTGGTCCTTCATAATCTTCCATTTAAAAGGCTCAATTCAGGGAGAAACAGGAAGCCCACCCATTGCCCCTTGCCCTTACCTCCAGCTGGTTCAGAACCACAAGGATCCAAGTCAGGCAAGGGAGGCTGCCTGGGATTCCAGCAGAAACTTGTTGTTGTTGTTGTTGTTATGTGCCGTCGAGTCGGTTCCGACCCATAGCGACCCTGTACAGGGTTTCCGAGGGTGTAAATCTTTACGGGAGTAGAAAGCCTCATCTTTCTCCCAGCAGAAACTCAGGACCCCATAATACACTGTTGTTGCTGTTAAGTGCCATTAAGTCAGTTCCAAGACAAGCAACCCTGTATAGGAGCTATGGTGGGTTTGAACCACCGAATTTCTGGTTAGTAGTCCAGTGCTTATCCTACAATGACCCATCAGGGCTTTGACCCCATAATATCAGCTCGATTCTCCTGGTGTGGCACTGTGGGTTATGCGCTGGACTGCAAGCTCACCAGCTGCTCCTTGGAAACCCTACATTGGGTTGCTCAGAGTTGGAACTGATTCGACGGCACTTAATAACAACAAACAATTACAAGCAAGTCTCAAGTCAATAGCTTAAAAAATTCTTCCAAAGAGAAGACAAGAGGAAAACATACCCCTCCCTTAGAGGCTCCTGCAGCTGCTTCAACTGTTGCTGTTATGTGTTGTGGAGTAGGTCCTGACTCATAGTGACCCTGGATAGGGTTTTGAGGCTATAAATCACTTCGGGAGCAGAAAGCCTCATCTTTCTCCAGCGGAACAGCTGGTAGTTTCGAACTGCTGACCTTGAGGTTAGCAGCCTGATTCATAACCACTACACTACCTACTGGAGCTGGTTAATTTGCAGCAATGCCAGCATGTCTTTTTGAAGTTAGGACAGAGCTCCACAAGCATTAGCATCACCTGCTTTTCTTGGGGGGTCACCTTTATGGAAGCAGATCGCCAAGTCTCTCTTCTGGATGAGTTGAAACGATTAGCCTTTACGTTAGTTGTCCTTGTTGTTAAGTGCTGTTGAGTCAGTTCCAACTCATAGTGACCCTGGATAGGGCTTCCTAAGAGTGGCTGGTGAGCTTAAACCGATGACCTTGTGGTTTCAACTGACCTTTCAGGCCAGTGCTTTAACCCGTAGTAGATGGTTTGCACTACCCAGACTCCTAGAATCACTTGGGGGCCTATTAAGACAGATTCCAGGGTTCCACCCTCAATGTTTTTAATTCAAGAGGTCTGGGCTGGGGTCTGAGAATCTGCATTTCTAGCAAGTTCCCAGGGGATGCTGGTCCTGCAGACTAGGACCGATTCTTTGAGAACCCCTGAAGTAGGGTGTAATATTGAACTAACAATGCCCCTTTGATGAAGACTCCAGCAAGACTTACTTCACCGGGTGAACACCTAAGACACTACCACAGTCTTGTTGCTGCACAAGGGCAGCGGTGTAAGCTGTCTGGGGAGATGTACCGGGGGCTTGGTGAGGGTACAAGTGGCATAGTTCATCTCTCCCTCCTTCAACAGGGCACCAACATCTTGTGGACACTGCTTGAAAACTCAAATGTCCATAGTCTGAGAAGATTCAGTCGAGTTGGCCTTGATTACAACATCCAGTTTGCTATGTGACTTCTTTCCCCTTATGTTTGTCCCATCCTCTTTGCTGTCCTTCCCACTCAGAAATATTTCTTGGACTTCTTTACATGACCAGTTGACCTACCTGTGCTGTTGACTAATTAATCACCTTCCTTCTGAGCCCCCAGATGACCCTGCTTCCATCCCATTCCACAGCTACCTTCTCCGTAGATCGTTCTAGAACTTGTCTTCCTTAACATATAAGGAATGACAGGCACTGGTGTTTGCTCTCTTCCTGAAACTCTGCTGGACCCCCGACACCTTCTCTTTGAGTGATCCTCCTTATTCTGCTTGCTAGCCTAACTTGCTGCATGCTGCCATCCACTCAGCCATCAAAAACACATGTACCGAGCCCCAAGCTAGACCGCAGTAATAATAACAAGACAGGCCCTGACCCTGCTTTCCTGGAGCAGACAATCTAGTGGAGAACAGTGGCATCAAACAACTAATTATACAACGGTCATTTATGTGCACATGTGTCAACTGTTCCAAAGAAGAGACTCAGGGTATGGAGATTGTACATGATGGTGGCTTGATCTGCTGGAAGTCTGGGGGCAGGGCAGGGGTCATGAGTGAAGCCATGTAGAGAACTGTCCTGCCACTTCTGCCAAGGCCTTAAATGCTGGTGAACTCAAGAATTCATTTGCTGTTCTGTTTGCCCCTTCGGTATGCTCCTTAGAAGGAAGGATGGTGAGGCTTTAGCTCGCTTACTTTGAATACATCATTAGAAAAGACCAAGTGCTAGAAAAGGACATTGTGTTTGGTGAAGTAGGTGGTTGGGGAAAACAAGGGATCCTCCATGACATAGACTGAGAAAACTGCTGAAAACAATGGCCTCCAAAGACTATTAAAATGGTGCCGGGCTGGGGCATCTCTCACTCTGTCATATGCATACGTAAGTCACTATGGATTGAAAGTAGCTCATCAGGAATTAACAACAAACCACATGCCATTCCTGGGAAAGAACACCTTCTCTCACAGCTCTAGTGACCACCAACGAACCAAGAAAAACTCTCTCCAGGTCCCACCTCTCTTCTGAACCTGCCACTGTATTTCCAACATCTGCTGGACTTCTAACTACAATGACTGCCAGGAACCTCAAACTCAACATGTTAAATGAGGCTTAGTCAGCAAAGTGACACCACGTCCTTTTTTCCTAACCAGATTCACTGCCATCAAGGCAGTTCCAACCCATATGAGACCCTGCATTTGAGTTTCTGAGGCTCTAAATTTCTACAGGGAGAACAAATCCTCATCATTCTACCAAGGAGCAACTGGTGAGTTTGAACTGACAATCTTGTAGTTAGCAGTCCAGTGCTTATCCTACAGTACCACCAGGGTTCCTGATTCAACCAGAGCCCCAGCTATATTATTCTTGAACTCATCTTACCACTCAGCCCCCCAATATCCCCAAAGCCATCAACTCCACTTAATTCCATCCTCCCAACCATGTTGTAAACCCATCTTTTATTGCAAGTAAAGTTCTCCAAACCCATAGCCATACTTAAAAAATTCAAATTATAATTTTTCTTTCTAATGACAAAATATATACTTATTACAGAAAAATGTGCAAATGCAAAAAAACAATTAGGAAATAACCATTGGCAATATATGGGTCTATTTCCACATATGTGTATGTGTTTATGTTGAGAAACTGCAATCATAAGATGAATATATGTGGCAGACAGTCACACTGGCAGCCCCAAGTATCCAACCCTTGGTAGTCTGTTTACACTGAGACTGAGCTTGGCCATGTAGTTGACATTGGCTAATGGGACAATAGTGAGAACGAGGCAAACTGAGGCTTGATTCACCCTTGCACACTGGGGCTTGTCTTTCTTGGCCCAAGTTCCCTCAGAATTCTATCAGAGGCCCAAGTCAACCTATTGAAGGCTGAGAACACATAAGACAGACCAGCACCAAATGTCCTCCCTGAATGCAGCCCTCGTGTGGTTTCTGGTGAGGCCAGCAGAACTATTGTTTTAAGCCATTAAGTTTTGGGGTAGTTTATTGCACAGCAATAACTAACTGAAAAAAAGGTATACATATGTTTGGCTTCTTAGCAAATAAATGTGAAAAACATTTCTTCCTATCATATAATAAGCAGTGATTCTTAACAAGAAGGTTCCTAGGAGGCACAAACAGTTTGTGCTGCACTATTGAGTTAACACTGGCAGTTATAATCCATCCAAGGGAATCACGGAAGAAACAACTGATGATCTACTTCCAAAAAATCAGCCACTGAAAATCCTATGGTGCACAATTCTACTTTGACATGCATGTGGAAGCTATGACTTGGGATTTGACTCCAAGTAAGGGGTTTGATTGATTGCTTGTTTCTCAACAAGAGAAAAACATCAGAATCAGACATGGCTCTCTGTATATGTCTGTATACCAAACCCCAGACTACACTCCTGACCTACCTAATGAGAATCTCCGATACGTGGAATCTAGCATGTGTATTTTTTAAGTATCCCATGTAACACTCATGATTAAAAACCACTACATTACTCTTTAGAAATAAAAAAGATAATGATTTTTAAAGGCTGCATCACATTTCATGTACCTATGTAATGTAGAATTTATTACCATTTCCTCTATAGCTCAGTACAATATTTTTATTTTCTTCACACGTTTTTTACTTAGAATTAAAATGTTTGCAATGCGCTAGACTGCAAAGTCAGTTTGAACTGCAAAGGTTCATGGTTTAAGTTCACCAGCCACTCCTAGGAAACCCTATACAGGGTTTCTAGGGGTCAGAATGGACTCGATGGCACTTAACAATAATAGTAACATATATCATATGCATTTCTGATATTGTCTTTGGCTGGACTTATTAAGTTAAAAGATAGGTTAGTTATAATCTAACCAGCAATTACAGAAAGTGTCTTTCTCCATATAACTCCTGGAAGGTTATCTGACAGGTGGGAATATTTCATTTTACGTTGCATTTCTTTGGTTACCAAATCTTTCTCCTATATTACTTGGCTACTTTTATTTCATCTGTGGATGAGCTATGTGATGGTTACAGTAAAGTGTCAACTTGGCCAGTCATGATTCCTAGTGATTTGTGATATAATATAATCACCTCCACGGTATGAATTCAGTCACTCAGTTGTACAGGGATTTTCCTCTGGGGTGTGTGGTCTGTATCCAATCTATATGGATGCTCGGGCAAAACTCACTGGGTTTTTTGGTGTTCACTCTTGATGCTGCATTCAGAACTCATCTTCATCTGAACTCCAGTTCTTGGGATCCGAGCCAGCAGCCTGACATCTTACCTGCCAATATTGGTATTTGTTGACCTTCATAGTCCAAGCCAAGGAGCTCTGGTAGCATAGTGGTGATGAATTGGGCTGCGAACCACAAGGTCAGCAGTTCGAAACTACCAGCTGCTTCGCGGGAAAAAGATGAGGCTTTCTGTTCCCATAAAGATTTACAGCCTCAGAAACCCTGTACAGGGTCACTATGAGTCGGAACCAACTCCACGGCACGTAACAACAACAACAACATAGTCCAAGCCAGGGGCCTGCTGTGTGATCTGCTGATCATAGGTTCATGACGTCCTTCAGCTACGGGAGTCAGGAGAAACCTCCAGCCTGATATCTGACCAATAGACCTGGGACTTGCTAGTCGCTACAACTGCATTTCCTTGAGATAAATCTGTATCTGATGTGGTACTATAGGATCAGCACTGAACTTCTAACCATAAGGCTTGTGGTTCAAACCCACCAACTGCTTCTTGGAAACCCTATACAGGGTCAATATGAGTCAGAAGTGACACGATAGCACTTACACAGACATAAATTAGCTTCACTGGTTTTGCTTCTCTATTATAGTACAATATATATAACAAAAAGTTTGCCATTTTAACATCTTTTCAGTGTAAAATTCATGACCGTAATTACATTCACTGTGTTGTACAACTATCACCACTAGCAATTTCCAAGGTTTTCATCACCCCTAGACCAAAATTCAGCATCCAACGTATTTTTAGCATGAAGTTTCCCCGTTTGAGAGCTTGTCAGTCTGGCAGCTCCATTTGTGTCTGATCAGGGCGAGCTTGCCGTGCTCCACCCCAACCCAGCCACACAGGGAACCTGTGTCCCTGCAACACAGCCCAGGCAGTCTCTGAACTGAAGTAACCTGGTTCACTGGCTCTGGTCCAGGCAGACAGCTCTTTCGGGTCACTAGGATTCACACTTTAAAAGGAGGAACACACTGCTGAGATAAAAATAAAAACTGCTGAGCGCAAAGGAGATGTACCATTCCTGGACAGAGGAGGAGAATTTGGGTAGGGGCGGGCCTTGTCTCTGTTGTGCTCTGGGGTGGCTGAGTGTCCTCTGTGGACAAAAGGCAGGAGCCAAACTCCCTGTCTTGGTTTAAAAATCCTGCCAGCAACTCCTGACAGAACACCAGGTCACCCAGGGTTTCAAGCATCCATGACATGGGGATCCCTCCCCCAAGACTCAGGCTACAGAAACAATGCAAAGAACATGTAAACCATGCATTCTTACTGAGTTTGACAATGGTGCCGATGCAGGATTTTATACTAAAGATTCTTATTTCAGATCTCAGTACAATATGGTGGCTACAGGTAGAAAACAAAACAAAAAACAAGCTGAGTTACCATCAAGTCATTTCCAAGTCATCGCTGCCCTGTCTGTATCAGAGCACAACTCTGCCCAGAGCGTGTTTGGTGGCCGATGCTTCAGCAGTAGTTTGCTAGACCTTTCTTCCAAGGTGCCTCTGGGTGGGCTTGAACTGTGAACCTTCTGCTTAGCAGCCAGTCCAGTTAACCATTTGCATCACCCAGGGGACTCCAGAGGCAGGAAGAGCCAAGGAATTGAGGTCAACTAATCAGCAAGTTCCGGAGTCCTGGTGTGGCGCTGTGGGTTAATGTGCTGGACTGCAAAGTCAGTTTGAATTGCAAGCTCACCAGTAACTCCTAGGAAACCCTATACAGAGTTGCTATGGATTGGAACCGACTCCACAGCACTTAACATAACAATCAGCAGGTTTCTGAGCTGCAGACCCTCACCCTGTCTCCCCCAACCCCTTTCTAAAGACCGTCTAAAGAAATCCCCTTTTCCAGATGAACTGCAGTTCTAGCAGGACTAACCGGGACCCCTGGGCTTGCAACCCCTTCACTTTACAAAGATCGGTATTATTTCAAACAGGTAATCTAACCTATCTAGGACTGTAAACAGGTCATACCAGGCTCAGATGCTCTGACCCAAATGGGTCAAACTCCTTCTAGCCTATACCTGGGCTCCTGTGCCTAATACAGGAGCCCCCTCCCGTCTCCCTTATTACCTAGCATGGGTCTGCCTACCCACCGCTCTACTCAAACTGCCCTGCTCTGAGGCATCTTGGCAGCATTCTGATGCTTCCCTTGTGTTTCCACAGCCCACCACAGTTCTAACCACACTGGTTTAAGGATACGATTTTCTCTTCCACTAGAATCTGAGCTCTGCAAGGTAGGAATCTATGTAAACCAGAACCTAGCACCCAGGTGGCCCTCAATACAGGTTTGCTGAAGGAACAGCACCTGACCACCTTCCCCAAAGACTTTAAGGTACAAGGAAGAAAGTCTGAAATTTTCCTGTAATCAGAAAAGCTCTGAGAAAATGTAAAGAGTCATTTTTACATATAACGTATTAGGTGGTATAAGGTGTTTGTGATCAGCTGCTAACTTACAGGTTGGTGGTTCAAACCCATCTGGTGGCTCCATGAAAGGAAGGCCTAGTAAGCTGCAGCTGTAAACATTATAACCAAAAAAAAAAAAAAAAACTCAGTGGAACAGTTCTATTCTGTAATATACAGGCTGCCATGAGATGGAATCAACTCAGTGGCAATGGGTTTGGTTTCTTTTAAAAAATATTTAAGTTGTGTTTTTTGGTTGTTGTTTTTTTCCTAAAGGCAAATGAATGTAATGAGGAGCCTGCATCAAATAATACAGCGATCCCACAGGTCTGTCTTTGAAGGTTTTCCAAACTTACTCTATAAAGTGTTGAGTTGTGCAACTTCGGAGACCCACCCAAAACCAAACTCATTTCCCTCAAGCTAATTCCAATTTATAGGGAAGAAAAATGTGGCATCAGGATTGGAGGAAGACTCATTAAAAACCTGTGATATGCAGATGATAAAACCTTGCTTGCTGAAAGTGAAGAGGGCTTAAAATATTTACTGATGAAAATCAAAGAGTACAGCCTTCAGTATGGATTGCATCTCAATGTAAAGAAAACAAAAATCCTCACCAATGGACCAGTAAACAACATTCTTATTGATGGAGAAAA
>NW_006408524.1:13939773-13947984 GCF_000296735.1 Chrysochloris asiatica
TACAACTGCCCCGTAGGGTTTCCAATGGCTGTAAATCTTTATAGAAGCAGACTGGCACATCTTCCTCCCACAGAGCAGCTAGCAGGTTCAAACTACCAACCTTTCGGTTAGCAGAGGAATGTTTTAATCATAGTGCCACTAGGATCCTCCTTCTTAGACCAGCACTGTTCAGTACAGTAACCATGAGTCAGTCACACGTGGCTACCAAACCCTTTCTAGCTGGAAGGGCCATGTTAAGTAACTTACCCACAGGCTCAAATCTCAAGACATTCATTATTTATCAAGGTAAATTGTTAGTTACTTGAAAAATGAGTGCGTGAGATAGTTTTGCCTTAAGGTTCAAAAGTTGCTTGCAGACAGTAGATTTGGGGTCCTTCCCATCTCAATATGTTCAGTACGTCTGGTTTTCAATAAATATTTGAAGTTCCATGGCTCTATTTTCTTCCTTTTGAACAAGATTTATCTACTGAGTCCCTGATCAAAACGTTTGGTAACAGAATTGAGGTAGGAGCCATATCTTCTGGTGTCATGGCAAGGGAGGTTCATGGAGGCAATTAAACTCATAGCATTTCCTTCCCTAATTCCTTGCTGCTCCAAGTGATTAGAGACCAAATGTGTCATCTGATGTTTTTATCTGGTTTAATGTGCTTTCACAAAATTTAAAATTACATATGTGCTTGTTCTCTCTGTCGGTTCTACCACAACACTGTTCTAGACATTCCACAAGAATCTTTCACTCTGGCCTGGCACCGGAGCCCGTGGAGATGTGTCATTTCTGTGAGTTCCTGTACTAAAATCCTATTTGCCAGGCTCTCTGTTCAGGGATTTACTGTATTATCCACCAACCTTCAAGCAGTCTCCAGGAGTCAAGAAAGCCAAAGTGGGCGGGGTCTGGGACAGCAGCTGTGTCTGGGGCTTGGAGGCACACAGGGCCAGGGTGTGAACTGAGAGACCTCATTCAGCCCATCCTGGTGGCAGAAGCTCATTGTACTTGGCTGATTTCTGTTCTAATTTAGGTCAGTGGCCCCATTACCCCAGAGACCAAGAAGTAAGAGTTTCTATGGGGTTTTGTCTTTGCCACTCTTTGCTATCCCTGTCACCTCCTTGCAGAAAACACCACTGTTTGGAAGTTGCAATGCTTTTTAAACAAGAGCAGAGACCTGGTTTAGGTGTGCTGCTCACTCCCCACTTCCCAACAAAAAAGGGTCACTCACTTTGGGAATTTGCCCCAGTTTTCTCAAAATCTGAATGCCACTTTCTTTGGAGGAAACAAACCTTCTTCCATGTTTTTTGTGGTTGTTTTTGTTTTATCTGTAGGTCAGTTTTCCAGATGACTCTGAACACAGCCACCTGTCTCCTTCCCTACAAAGCTGGGACTCAGAACTTGAGAGCCCCACAGGCAGGGAAACTTGAAATTCTTTACAAAGCTCCAGAGGCCAAAAAAGATTTTACAGACCACACCCACATCTCCTCCATGTAAAATATAGGACAAGTGACAGTGACTTAGATGTGACACAGTTTTGATCAGAAAGCAATCTTTGGGTAGTCTGGAGGCATAGAATAATTATTTTCCTCTGCTGTTTTTCTTTTAATTATTTTACATTTATATGGAGAACTACATTCTCCTGGTTAAAAACAACAATAACAACACCCCCCCAAAACAACAACAACAACAACAACAACAACAACAACAACAACAAAACAAAAAAACCCAATGCAGAGTCAAAGAAAGCTTTCTCCAAAGCTACAGGACCCTATCCTCAGCTTAACACAGTCTGTTTCTGATGAATTACGACTGACTGTCTGATGCCTGTTGTCTTAGCTACCCTGGTGGTGCAGTTAACCACTGGACAAGAAAGCTCAGCGGTTCAAATCCACCAGCCACTCCATGAGAGAAAGATGAGCTTGTCTGCTTCCAGAAAGATTGCTAATCTTGGAAACCCCATGGGGCAGTTCTACCCTGTCCTATGCTGTTGTTAAGTGTCTTCAAGTCGGTTCTGACGCACAGTGACCCTGTATAGGGTTTCAGAGGAGTGAATGAATTGCCAATCTTGTTCAAACTGACCTTGTGGTTGAGTGTTTATCCTGTAGTGCCACACTCTGTATCACAGGGTTGCTATAAGTCAGAATTGACTGGACAGCAGTAGGTCAGTCTGTTGTCTCTGTCAACTGTCCACCTGCCCACCCTGCCCACTTCACACCATCTTAAGGGCTCCATGCGCACTTACTACTCTGTCCCCACTGAGAGCCAGCAAGTAGCGGGGACAGAAAGGAGCTTGGACCACTGCTCCCAGCTTTTTGCACAGTTAGCCTTTAACCCTTCCGTTCAGGAGACCTAGGTTCGATTTCCCACCAAGGTACCTGAAGTGTAGCCACTACCCATCTGGTCTGTCAGTAGAGGTTTGTATGTTGTTTTGATGCAGAACAGATTTCAATGGATCTTCCAGCCTAAGGCAGCAAAGGAAGAAAGGCTTGGTGATTTGCTTCTGAAAAATCAGTCAATGAAAATCCTACCAAGCATAAATGCCCAATCTTGGGCAGCGATGACTAGACAGCAGCTAACAATAACAATAACAACCATTTACATTGTCTTAGGAGGGCTACAGGCTGGACTTTCTACCAGTACCTGCAAAGCCAGAGCCAACATTTATTGTCTGTACTCAGACCTACAAACATTTACTGCGCTGCCTCAATTCTTTTCTTCTATTGTTTTTCTTTTAATTATATTTCATTTCTATGCATAGCCACATTTTCCTGGTTAAAAAAAACAACAACAACCAAAAACCCCAGCCCCACAAAACTCAATAATGCAGCGTGAAAGAAAGCTTACCCCTTGTTTGTACTTCTAGAGGACAGTCCAGCTGCCCCAGGAGCTCAGGGACACTCTCCAGAAGGGGGAAAGGAACAGGAGCGTCCATGGTAGTAGCTGCCCCAGCCTCCGCTGACCAGGGGGCCTGTGTGTTTTTCAGGCTAGGGAACCTGCAGACTTCCCTGTGATGTGATCCTCTAGCTTACCCAGAACCCAGAGGGCCACACAGCCCTGTGTTCCAAAAGGTCTCCCCAAGTCAAGGTCAGCAGGCGATCTGCACCCACATAATGGAATGAGCTTCTGTAGGAGGCCCACTGGTCAGCCTCAGACACATGGGCTCACACCTTCCAAAATCTCTGTCAGCCACTAGCGACATCACACCAGCCCCACACATCTCTTCTAACACTGCTTTCCTCCTCTCTACTCTACAGAAAATGCTTACCAAACAAGTGCCCTGCACACCATTCTAAGTCCTGGGAAAGAGTTTTGACGACAAGAACCTTTCCATCTAATTGGGAGATACTAAACCCAAATACCTTTTTTAAACAACATAAAAGATGATTATATACATGGTCCTAACCAGATGGAATACACAGGAATAAAGTTGACTACATCTGTGGGAAGAGACAGTGGAAAAGCTCTGTATCATCAGTCAAAACAAGGCCAGAGGTCGACTGTGAAGCAGGCCATCAGCTGCTCATATGCAAGTTCATTAAATTAAAACAAGCCCACATGAGCCAATATATGACCATGAACAAACCTGTTCTTGAGACCATCTCAAGAACAGATTTAATACATTAGACACTAATAACCAAAGAACAGAAGAGCTCTGGGATGACATCAAGAACATCGTGCATAAAGACAGCCAAAGGTCATTAAAAAGGGCAAAAAGAAAAGACCAAAATGGATGTCAGAAGAGACACTGAAACTTGCTCTCCACCACAGAAATGCTAAAGTGAACGGAAGAAATAAGGAAGTAAAAGAGCTGAAGAGAAAATTTCAAGGGCAGCTGGAGAAGACAAAGACAAACATTATAATGAAATGTGCAAAGACATAGAGTTAGAAAACCACAAGTGAAGAACGTGCTCAGCATTTCTCAAATTGAAAGAACTGCCAAAAAAAATTGAAGCTTCCACCTTCAATATTGAAGAATTCTATGGACAAGATATTGAATGATGCACAAAGCAGCAAAAGAAGATGAAAGGAATACATAGAGTCATTGTAACAAAAAGAAATGGTCAATGTTCAACCATCTCAAGAAGCATCAGATGATCAAGAATGAATGGTACTGAAGGAAGAGGTCCAAAGTGCACTGAAGCATTGGCAATAAACAAGGCTCACAGAATAGACAAAATACAAATTGAAATCTTTCAACAAACTGATGCAGCACTGGAGGCACTCACTCATCTCTGCCAAGAAATTTGGAAGACAATTACCTGGCCAACTGATTGGAAGAGATCCATATTTGTACCCATTCCAAAGAAAAGTAACCCAGCAAAAAGCAAAAATCATAAAATAATATCATTAATATCACATGCAAGTAAAATTTTTCTGGAGATAATTAAAAAATGGCTACAACAGTACATCAGCAGGGAAATGCCAGAAATTCAAGCCAGATTCATAAGAGGATGTGAAATATCAGTACTGATATCAGATGAATCTTGGCTGAAAGAATGCATACTAAAAAGATGTTGACTTGTGCTTTATTGATTTTGCAAAGGTTTTCAACTGTGTAGATTATAACAAACTATGGATAGCATTGGGAAGAATGGGTATTCCAGAACATTTAACACTTCCTGAGAAACCTGTACATAGACCTGTACAGAGGCAGTTATTAGAACAGAACAAGGGGATACTGAATGGTTAAAATAAGGAAAGGTGTGCACCAGAGTTGTATTCTTTCACCATACTTATTCACTCTGTAAGGAGCTCTGGTAGCGTAGTGGTTACGAATCGGGCTGCTAATCTCACGGACAGCAGTTCGAAACTACCAGCCGCTCCGCAGGAGAAAGATAAGGCTTTCTGCTCCCGTAAAGATTTACAGCCTCGGAAACCCTGTACAGGGTCGTTATGGGTCGGATCCGACTCAACAGCACTTAACAACAACATTCACTCTGTACGTTGAGCAGATATTCCTAGACGCTGGATTATATGAAGAACGTGGAATCAGAACTGAAGGAAGAATCACTAATAACCTGAAATAAGCAGATGATAAAATTTTGCTTGCTAGAAGCAAAGAGGACTTGACATATTATGGATCAAGACCACCGACTACAGTCTTCAATATGGATTGCACCTCAATGTGCAATCCAAAAAGAAAACAAAAATCCTTACACTGGGCCAATAAACAATACCTTGATTAATGGAGAAAAGATTGAAGTTGTCAAAGACTTCATTTTGCTTGGATCTACAATCAACACTCATGGAAGCAGTAGTCAAAAAATCAAATCACGGACTGCATTAGGCAAATCTAATGTACAAGACCTCTTTAAATTGTTCAAGAGCAGGACCAGGCAGTCTTTTGTTTTGTTGTGCATAAGGTCACTGTCAGAACCAACTCGACTTCACCTAACAATAACAAAAACAACAACCCAACAGCCTAGATTTGAACAACAGCACAAGGCAATGAAGGGGTGAGTGATCTGAACGACCTGGTCCAAGGAATCCAGGGACCAAAGGCTTTCTCTCTCCCCAGATCCCTGGGTCACAAGCTCTTGTGCTATTAGACATGGGGAGGCAATTTCTCTCCCCTCAGAGGCTGAAAGAAAGGGAAGAGGACAAGAGGGCAAGGGAAAAGAGACCCCTTCTATAGAATTATTGGGGATGTGGATCAAAGCACTAAAATACACATGTCCAAAAGTTATTCCTCTTGATGATGTCCCACAAAATTCTTAAGCTTTCTTCAGATTTTCTTTTTTACATAGTGGTCAGAATTCTAGAACACACACACACAGAATTGTTGAAGGAAAACTTCCCTAACATCATGAAAGACGAGAAGACAGGCATTCAAGAAGCCGAACAAACTCCACACAGGACAGACCCCATAAGAAAATCACTAAGAGATATTCTAATCAAACTCTCCAAAACCAAGGACAAGAAAACAGTCCTGTGAGCAGCTGGGGAAAAGGAAAAGCTACCAACCAAGGATAACTAATAAGACTGAGCTCTGATTTCTCAGCAGGCAAGAAGCCAATGGGATGGCATATATCAAACTGTTGAAAGAAAAAAAAGCAAAACTGCCAAACCAAGAATCATATAGCCAGCAAAATCATCCCTCAAAAGTATCAGAGATAGGAGGACATTTCCAGATAAACAGAAACTAGAAGAATTTGTAAAAAATTAGACCAACATTACAAAAAAAGACTACAGGAAATCTTTTGGGTAGAGACCGAATAACAGCAGCCAACAACCTAAGATTAGCATACAGAACAACATTGCCCAGAACTACATTAGCTATGCTGTTGCCATTTCTTTTGTTGTTAAGTGCTGTAGACTAAGTTCCAACTCATTAGTGATCCTGTATAGGGTTTCCAAGGAGCAGTCAATGGATTTGAATCACCGACCGTGTGGTTAGTAGTCCCGTGCTTATCCTACAGCACCACACCAGGATTCCTAGATAGACAAGTATCCAAAGTAAAACAAACCTGTTGTTGTTATTGCTAAGTGTTGTCAAGTGGGTTCCGACTCATAGCAACCCTTATAGGGTTTCCCAAGAGTAGAGAGTGGGTCTGAACTGCCAACCTTGTGGTTCGCAGTCCAGTGCTGATCCTACAGCACGACACCAGGAATCCAAAACAAACCTACAAGGCTGAAAATAGGGAACCAGTGATAATAGTTTGCAACACCACCAACAACAAAAAAAGCCCACAAAGTAAAAAGAGGGAAGGGTGTAGTTACAGCATTTCCAAATGAAGAGGAAATCAAGTAGATTTCAAGAAAAATAATTAAATAAAAATAAATGGAAGTGTAATCCTAAAATTAGCCCAAGTCCTACTCCTAGCCTTAGCCCAATACTAAAACTAACCTTAACCCTATCCCTGTTGTTAAGTGCCATCAAGTTGGTTCCAACTCTAGTGACCCTGGTGAGTTTGAACCACCAACTTGGGGTTCAAACTAACCTGTGGTCCAGTGCTTACCCTACAGTGCCACACCAGCACTCCAATTCAATGGCACTTAACAATCATAAACCTAACACTACATGAAACCTTAGGCCTAACTAGAGCTAACCACCAACCTAATCTTAATCCTAACTCCTTATTCCTACCAGTTTTTACCCCAAGACAATAACAGTACATTGCAGCTCCCATGAGCTCCCAAACCTCTCTCCCTCTTCCCTAAATTAAAATGAAAAATAAATGAAATATGCACACCCTCTGATGCAGCAAATTACCCTCTGGGAAAATAAGCGTGTGCATTAAAACGGATCTACCAAAATACTTGTTTAAAATAGCAAAAAAAAAAAAAAAAGAGAGAAAAGCTTAAATGTCAAACAACAAATATGAACTGAACTGAACAACAGTACCTCTCTTACAGAGCTGTAAAGTGACTACAGGGAGCTTAGGATCGTGCCTGGTACAGTACAAGTTCTACCAAAGTTACCTATCATTGTCATCATCCTCACTGTTGCCACTGTTCTTAGACAAACTCACATGCCTCTGTGTTACTAAAAAGAGCATTTAACGGCACGGTGGAAATGGTTAAAATACTGTTCATGTAAAAAAAAAAAAAAGTGGTTTATAAAATCACACATCCATGTGATCCCAATTTTGTAAAAATCCAGTTGTTCATTTGCTGAGGTATTAAGAGCTGCTGACGTTGTAAGGCCAGTGTTGGTTCAGTGTTAGAATTCTTACAGTCCATGCTGGAGACCTGGGATCAATTCTCAGCCAATACACCACACACACAAGCACCACGTGCCTGTCAGTGGATGCTTTTGTGTTGCTATGACAAGGAACAGGTTTCCGAGGCACTTCTAGACTTAGATAAAGTAGGAAGAAAGGCCTGGTTATCTACTTCAGAAATTCAGCATTTGAAAAAGCTATAGATCACAAACAGATCCAGCTGTGCATGGGGTCACTACAAATAAGGGGCCAAATCAAAGACAATGCACAACAGCAACAATGCTGAATGGCTTTGTATTATTATTAAAGAAGATGCATTATTATTATTACTACTACTGATTTATGCTTTTCTGGCACCTTTAACTTTCCACAGTAAACATATATTCTTTTTACAACATTTTTCCTATGTAAAAAGTGAGAGAGTGACAAAATTTGGCCCACTGCCTCATTTTTGTTCTACCAATTGGCTAATTTCTTTCAGCTCCTGCAAATGAGGATCCTAGGTCTATTTTTACCACCCCAGTCCTATCCTGCCACATATAATGATGACTCCCATGAGGT
>NW_006408524.1:13948434-13969401 GCF_000296735.1 Chrysochloris asiatica
TATTCTCCTCCAACACCACAACTCCTTACAACAACTAATTACCTCTGAGTTGTTCAGTGGAGTCTAAAAGAGAACTGAGTTTTAAAAACACCAGCCTCATGCACTGGAATCCTGGGGAAAAGACAGACCACATTGACTGGGAATTCATTTAAAGTTTCTGGTGGTTTTCCACTTTCCACTGCTTATCCATCCAAAAGGGAAGGGGAAGAGAAGGAAAATTAGCACAGAATAGGAAAGGCCACTGAGGATGCAGCCAGTGAAGTTTACAGAGCTGCTTCCTCCCCACATAGTTCATTCCACAGTGGCCCCAGATCAGTAGAAAATGGCCAATCTCCCGAGTCACTGTGTGAAGCCAGGTTGCAGCGGACCCTACCATTAGGGACCAGTATGACAAAGGCACCAGGGTAAGTCACAAAGTATTGCCACAAAATCATAGAAACCTTTATTAAACATCTCAAACTGTGGCGCTATTGTTTCTCAACACGTTCTCCATGTAGGTCTGTGTTTCTGAAGGCAGTGTTTCCACCTCTTTTCCCAAGGATTCTTTTCAGCTCATAAGTTCAAACGGACATTTTCGCATCCTCACAGGACACAAACTGTATTCCTTCTAAATGTTCTTTGAGTTTGGGAACAAAGAGAAGTCTGAAGGGGCAATATCAGGACTGTAGGGTGGATGGGGTGAGGTTTCTCAGTGAAATTCTCAGAGGACAGCCCTTAATATACATTGGAAGAATGAGTAGGTGTGTTGTCATTATGGTGAAAAATTCCTGGGCAGTTTCCTGGTATTTTTCTCACCAGTGAAGTTTTCAATCTCCTTAAAACTTCTCCCAGTAAAGACCCTGTGATTGTTCTGTGTCCTTCAAGAAAATCTGTCAAGTTTACCCTCTTTGGGATCCCCAAAAACCATTGCTCTAGCATTCTGAACTGATTTCCCTGGGAAGCCACTGTTTTGACTGGATCTTTTTTGTGAAGGCACTCTAAGAGGCCAAGACAAGTAAATTACTGAAAGAACCTATCTGCTGCCATCCATTGACCACAGAGACATGTTTAAACATGTTTTGTTTGTGTACGTATGAACTAGAGCCCTACTGGTGGTGGTTATGTGCCGTGGAGTCGGTTCTGACTCATGGAATGTTGTACAGGGTTTCCGAGGCTGTAAGTCTTTACGGGAACAGAAAGCCTCTTTTTCTACTGCAGAACTGCTGGTAGTTTTGTACTGCTGACCTTGAGGTTATCAGCCAGATTCGTAATCACTATGCTACCAGAGCTCCTTGTATATAGGGACCTGGTCTCTCACCTCAAGTCTCTACCAATTTGGGGAATCAAAGACCCAAACCCAGAACCTAAAGCTTGTTCTGATATGCTAGGAGTGACCACTGGATGTCCCACCCCCTGACAGGGCATGCTGCAGAGGCAGGAGCCTGCAGGGCCATCGTCCTCCTGCCTTCCAGAATGCACTGACTTGGACACCCTGCTTCAGATGCTGGGCGGAATACCGTGGCAGTACAGCATACAGTTCAAGACCTGGACTTGGGGTCTGATTTGGAATTGCAACTCGGCTTAAAAGCTACTTGGACTTGGGCCTTATTAACCCTAGTGTCCATCCTGGATTATAAAATGAGACCAAAGACATGCCCACCTCAAAGGGTCACAGTGAAGGTAAAAGGCAGATACAAAAAGCGCATGACATAGTTCCCGACTTAGTTTAAAAAACCTGGACAGCATGAGTCAACCTGAGAGGGACTAGCTTTTATTACAAAGGCCCTATCATTTAGAAGCAAGCTATGCTGCTGTCTGGGACACCCTAACAACACCTGGATGGTACCTGGGCTCAAGTCCCTGCTGGGGGCTGGTCTGGCAGCAAACGCTGACTATATGGAGGTCCTATATGGTAGTTTTGAACTGCTGACCTTGAGGTTAGCAGCCCGACTTGTAAGCACTACACTACCAGAGTTCCTTAGAGCTCTATTATCTGTACAGTTTGACTAACTTTCTTATACGGGGACAGAAAGGGATGCTCTGCCTGGTCTCTCACCTCAAGACTCTACTGATTTGAGGAATCAGAGACCCAAACCCAGAACCCAAAGCTTGTTCTGATATGCTAGGAGTGACCACTGGCATCCTTGACACAGCCCAGTAAACAAAGCAAGAAATCCAGATGTCCACAGAAAACAAACAATGCCTCCCAGGAAGACCCTGACCAGAGCAATCCCAGGCAGAGGCCCCAGGCCAAAATTCCAAACTGTCAACAGGCACTCAGGCCCAGGAAGTGTACCGGGAAATCCCACACAAGGGCCTGCCTAGGATGTTCATGGTCCTAACAATGTTTCTAAGCTAAGCTCACATTTCTCAGCTCTCATACAGACTCTTATTCAGCATTCCCACTTCTGAGATGCACACGGAAAATGCAAATTGTTCTCTTGGCTTGAAAACAAAGTCTCTGTCCTCCTGTAGAAGAGACTAACACTTTCCAGTCGTGAATCATGAATCATCTTGTCGTTAAGTGCCTTCAAGTCAGTTCCGAAACATAGTGAACCAGTAAAGGGATTCCAAGGAGATACTGGTGAATTTGAACCACTAACCTTGAAGTTCAAGCCAACATTGCAGTCCTGCGCTTATCCTACAGTGCCACAGGGGGACTCCATGAATCCCCTAGGATCGTGGTCAAATGCAGGTTCCGATTCTGCAGGTCTGAGCTAGGGTCTGATATTCTGCATTTCTAACAAACTCGTAAGTGGTGCTGATACTAATATTGGTTCATGACTAAGGACACTTTTCTGAGGTTCGAACCCTTAGAATGAGAATCCTAAAGGAAGCCAGAGCAGGTAAAAGGGCTTTTGAAGCAACAAGGCTCGAGGTTCAATCCAGCAAGAACTAGATTTTCTGATCTGTAGAGCCAATTTTCTAGACTTCAGGAGTGAATGAATATGCACGTTTCTGAAAATACTACATGGGTGCGGGCTCACGGTGATAAGAGGTCAAAGGAAAGGTTGGAAGATGAAAAAGAAGATAAAAAGATGGTTTCAGAACAATACATCCTGTGGGCTACAAACAGTGCACTAATGTCATAATAAAACTGTGAGGCAGGCAGCTGATCTACATTTCAGATGTGGAAATGGAGGCTCAGACAGGTAATGTCCAGAGTCAGTAGTCTCACAAGGCTAGTTTTTTTTTTTTTTTTTTTTTTAAATCAGAGATGATATTTGAACCCAGTCCAGGTCTTTCTGGCTCCAACCCTGATGTGAGAAAGATGTGGGGATCCTTCATCCCAGCTTACCTAAAAGTTAATATCTTATACAACCATCACACAATGATTAAAAATCAAGGAATTAACACTGACATACTACTATTTAAGAAAACTTGGTAGTGGAGTGGATTACGAGCTGAGCTAATAACTGTAAGGTTAGCACTTCGAATCTACCAGTCGCTTCATGGGAGAAAGATGAGGCTTTCTGCTCCCATAAAGATTGACAACCTTGGAAACCCTATACAGGGTTGCTAGGAGTTGGAATCAACTCAATGGCACACCACTACCACCATAATACTTACTATTAACTACTCTAAAGACTGTATACAAATTCCATCAACTGTCCATTAACATTCTTTTTTCTGGTCCAGGATCCCACATTGCATGGACTTGTCATGCCTCCTTGCCTCCTCCAGTCTAGGACTGCTCTTCAGTCTGTCTTTGTTTTTCATGGACAGCTTGGGCATTTCTGAAGCATAAATGCATTGCTGTCAACTCCAACTCGTGTGTACCAGAGAAGCAGCAGATCCCAAGGCCTTTCTCCTACAGTGACACTGAGTAGGTTTGAACCACCAACTTTCTGGTTACCTGCAGAGCGCTTAACTGTTTACACCACTGAAGAATTCCCTTTGAAGAGTACTGGCCAATATGTGTACAGGGTCATTCAATTTGGGCTTCAGATTACGTATTTTTGGTAAAAATATCAAAGGAGTAACGCTGTTCCTTTCTCAGGGCACCACAGCAGGAGGTACTTGAGGTTGATATGTCCTATCACTAGTGACATTAACTCTGGTCACTTGGCTAAGGTGCTGGCTGCCATGGTTCTCCACTGTGACGTTATTATTTTTCCCTCTGTAATTAATAAGTATCTTGTAGTGTGGAGCTGTAGGGTAAGGATTGGACTGCTAACCACTTGACCAATAAATAACATCATGATAAGTGCAGAAAAGAGTGAAGTGTCAAAGACTTCATTTTACTCAGATAAGCCATCAACACTTATGAAAGCAACAGTCAAGAAATCAAACAATGTATTGCATTAGGCAAATATGCTGTACAAGACCTCTTTATAGTGTTGAAGAGCCAAGATGTCAGTTTGAGGACTACGGTGTGCCTGACCCAAACCGCGGTATTTTCAATCACTTCATATGCTTGTGAAAGTTGGATAGTGAATAAGGAGAACTGAATAAATTTTGATGCATTTGAGTCATGGTGTTGGAGGAGAATACTGAAAGTTCTATGGACTGCCAGAGGGACAAACAAATCTGTGTTGGAAGAAGTACAGTCAGAGTGCTCCTTGGAAGCCAGGATGACCAGACTTTGTCTTTTATACTTCAGACATATTGTCAGGAGGGACCAGTTATTGGAGAAGGATACCATGTTTGGTAAAGTGGAGGAGCACAGAAAAAGAGGAAGACCATCAATGAGATGGACTGGTGGTGTGGTAGAAGCGATGGGCTCAGGCATGGCAATGATTGTGAGAATGACCCAGGACTGGGCAGTGTTTTGTTCTATTATACATAGGGTCGCTATGAGTTAGTACCAACTTGATGGCACCTAACAAACAACAACAATCTACTTCCAAATATCAGTCAATGAAAACCCTGTGGATTACAGCCATCCAATCTGCAACTGACTAGGGCATGTCACAGGACTGGGCAGTGTTTTGTTCTATTGTGCTGACTTGAAGGCAGCTAACAACAATATCACGTTTGAGAGCCTCCAGTCTAGAGGAGCAGAGACAAGACTAGAGAAGCTCGATGACTTATTTTTTATTAGAGAACTGGCACAGCACACAATTAGCAGAAGTCTCCAGCAAGGATCTGGCTTGGTTTGAAAGTTTACAAGCAGCCGTCTAAGGGACAGGAACCAAACCCAAAATCCAGCGCTGCTGAGTAGATTCTGACTCCTAGTGACCCTACAGGACATGGTAGAAGTCTAAATCTTTATGGAAGCAGACAGTGTCATCTTCTCCCACAGAGCAGATGATGGATTCAAACCAACCTTTTGGTCAGCAGTCCAACACTCAACCAGGGCTCCTTAAAGATCCAAACAGAGTAGATAAAGGCAGTCCCTGCTTATTTTCTTCAGCATCCATGCTAAATAAAAAACTGAAGGGCACAGGTAATAAATAATTCCTTTAAAGTAAGTTTTCCTTTCTAGAGTTGGGCTCTTACCTTGAGCAAAATTGAGCAGGCTTAAAAAAGGATGCAGAATACCCATAAATCTTTGAAAAGTGTAGGAAGGTTTAAAGATTTATTTGTTGTTGTTAAGTGCCGTTGAGTCGGTTCTGACTCATAGCAAGCCTGTAAAGGGTTTCTGAGGCTGTTTAAATCTTCTCTGGAGGAGAAAGCCTCAATTTTCTCCCGTTCAAGATTCGCAAGGCTCATAAATAACAGTGATCACTTGTGGAATGCATCTGGAGGCCGGGCATTCCACATGGCATGTTGAGGGCCTAGGGCCCGGCGGGTGCTGACAATCCTGTAAAGCAGGTGAGGAAGGGAGGTCATCATAGCCACATGGCGGGGGGAGCTGCTCCACACTGCACAGTCCCTCCACACACAGCCCTTACACTCTACGCTCTGGCTCTTGCTGGTGACGCACCCTCCATTGCTGCTGGAGGTACCAGGGTGTTTAACGGTGGTCCCTCCAGGGCCTCAGCATGTAGGGTCCGGGATTTGTGCACATGTGGTCAAGTAAACAGTGCTGTTGTTGTTAAGTGCTGTTGAGTCAGTTCTGACCCATAGCGACCCTGTTTAGGGTTTTCCAAGGAGCAGCTGGTGAGTTTGAAGCACCTTTGCCGTCTGACGTATTAACCCACAGCACCAAGTAACCAGTATTGTCTCCATTTTAGGAAAGAGAGGAAGGCCAGAGAGGCTTTTTAAGACATGGTATAAAGTGTTAGCAGTTCTTGGTTCTTTCCTTTGTAAATAAGAAAATTTTATTTTCTATCATTAGATTCAGGAGCTCTGGTAGCGTAGCGGTTACGAATCGGGCTGTGAACCTTAAGGTCAGCGGTTCGAAACTACCAGACGCTCCGCGGGAGAAACATGAGGCTTTCTACTCCCGTAAAGATTTACACCCTCGGAAACCCTGTACAGGGTCACTATGGGTCGGAACCGACTCGACGGTACTTAACAACAACAACAACAATCATTAGATTCACAATCTAATGTTCTATTTAAACTATATTTACAAAACATAAACCCTATAATAATTTTGGGGTTGAGGGATACTAGGAGTACTGAAAGATGTGTAATGATAGATATTAAAGCATTCTCTCAAGTGAAGGTGAGTTTAACTGAGAGCTATCACCTGGCCAAAAGAAGGAAATGCAGGCTTGGATCCAGGCCTTGCACATTTCCACAAAGACCACGTTGGCCCAGGTTGGCTTCTCTAGAGAACCCAAGAAGCGAGTCCTGGAAGTTTCAGGAAAAGTTGTGGATAGCCTGGATATGCATCCCCCATAAATGCCAGGTAACTTGTCATTCCCAGTTCCCTCTCCTCCCCTTCTCAGAGCCATGCTAACATTTAGCAAAATGAAAATTCTAAATTTGGGGGAGAATGAGCTTATCCACCGTCTGTTTGCAAGTTTGTCATGCTGTGGTGGCTTGTCGGCAGCTGTGATGTTGGAAGTTATGCTATGGATATTTCATATACCAGCAGGGTCACCCACGGTGATAGTTTTCATTGGCGCTTCCAGACAAAGATAGGCTAGGAAGAAAGGTCTGGCAATCTACTTCCCAGAATTGTTGTCAAGTGCTGTCGAGTCTGTTCCAATTCATAGTGACCCTGTGGAGGGTTTCTCAGGAGAAGCTGGTAGGTTTGAACTGCTGACCTTGGGGTTTGCAGTCCAGTGCTGACCCTACAGCACCACACCAGGAGTCCCTTCCTAGAATTAGCCAATGAAACTCCTATGGATCACAGAATAGTGTCCACTGCAGTGCTAGGAGCTGAGCTTCCTAGATTGGAAGGTCCCACACAATGTGTGCAACAATGGATTCAAACATGCCAATGAGCATGAAATTGGCACAGGACCAGGCAGTGTTTTGTTTTTCTTGTACATGGGATCACCATAAATTGGAGCCAACTTGATGAAAACTAATAACAACAAGACTTCATGAAAAAGAAAAGATTTTCCTCCCTAAAAAATTCTAAACATCAAGACAGTCACCACACTGGAAAGCAAGATAGATCCCTTTGGTTCCTGATACCCAAAGGAGAAAAGGCTGAAGGCTCACCCTAACCAAACAGATCTGTGTCAGTATGTGTCAAGTGATGGCAAGACACTGGAACTTCTGGAGAACTGTCCTAAGATTTTTCAGAAAAAGAGCTCCTATGTTCCATCTGCCAAGGAGATATCTGCATTCTGGCCCAGGGGGAAGACATTATGCAAAACCTGTACAGCTCAGGTTTGAACTGGCTTGGTGAGTGTGAAATGTGAAGATGTGCGGCAATTTGTGGGCACTCTGCCGGCCTCCCAGGACGAAATGAGACAATGTCCCTGGGCCTCACTGCACAGAGCCCCCTGCAAATCTCCACAGGCAGTTCATAGCACCAGCCAGGCCACCTAGATCACTGTAGAGCACTACATTGGACCCCAGAGAAGGGGGGGGGGGCGGTGGGCGGAGGTGGGTGGAGGTGGGCTTCACCAATAAGACCACCCCAGTGTACCCTGAGAGATGCTCTTGTTAGGGCCTCAGGGAAAAGTGGACAATAAATACCATAACACCTGCCAAACTTAAATCATGCCTGAAAGATGGTGTTCACCTTGTCCCTACAGACTAAGGAATGTGGAATCCTTTTTTAAGCATTTTTAACCACCACCACCCCACCCCTCATGCCCAAGAACAAGGTTCCTGACATTACGGCATCTAAGGGCTATGTGATATGTGCACATGTAGAATGCCCTGCTTACCTTCCCATCTTTCGCCTGATTTTTATTTCCTTTGTCACAGACTTCCAAAATAAAGTCAGAAAAGTCATTCCAACTCAGTTCAAGAGGCATCAGAACCTCACCTGATAAATTTCTCAGCTTCTTTTCTGAATCACCAGGAGAAAAAGGACCTTTCAGATTCATCCCTAATGAGAAACGGGTAATAGATTCACTGCCAGTAGCATTCCATCTGGGAAGCTGCCCCCGAGTCTGAGTTCTGTACTCCGTGGGCAACTCAGGCGAGCTTCCCTTCCGTCTTGCCTACCTCTACTCTGTCGGCCTCATTGTCCCTCCATGAAGGCAGCCCTGGTGACCCTGTAGACCCCTCATCTCACACACATAGTATAGCTGCTGGTGGATTCCAGAAGTATCCTCTCTACTTAGGTCCTTGCAGAATAAGCACTCAATAAATATCTGATCCATAAAGGAGTAGCTGAATGAGCAAAGGAACAAATGAATCACAGAGATGACAAGTAGCCAGAGTTCTGTGTGGAGCATTAGTAGGGATTCGATTCACAGAGGAAGATTTAATGGTCTCCAGATGCAGGAGGATTCGTGCCTACTAACTGAAGACACTACCAAATCAGTGCTGCATCAACTAATAAACAATTCCTGGTACACTCATAACACACAAGTTTCTCCAACCTAAAGTGTGTTGTTTTTGTTGTTGTCATGTATTGTCAAGTCCATTCAGACTCACAGTGACCCTATGCACAACGGAACAAAACACCGCCCAGTCCTGCGCCAAGCTCACAATTGCTGCTACACTTCAGCCCACTGTGGCTGCCACTGTGCCAATCCAATCTTGTTGAGGGTCTCCCTCTTTTTCTCTGTCCCTCCACCTTACATTCGTATGGCCTTATTAACATAATTAAAGAAAAACCACATTTCCAGATAGGATCACATCCAAAGGCATAAGAGCCAGAAATTCAACACATATACTGGGACCCAATTCAATCCATAAGATTGGAATGTCCGATTTATGACTCAATAATTGCCTCTTCATCGACCTCTCTTATGACCAACCCCGATAATCAACCCCACCACTCTTCCATGCTGAAGATCTTCTTCCCCAGTGCTCTTAGCCAGTGCTTCAAGTAGAACTGCCCACCCACTCAGAACCATTGGGGATACTGTCAAAGATGTGGACTGCTGATCTGCTCCCATGCTGACTAATGCAGACCCACTGGAGTGGAGCCTAAGAATCTGTATCTCTAAAGAGGTGCAAGTGAACCTTCAGGAGAGGAAAACTTGAAAACCACTGTAATAAGGGAGAACAATCACTCAGATCTAGCACCATTGGTCATCCCTAGATGGGAGCAGTAATTCTGGAAAGCCATCTAGGGGGCTTTTCCCGGAAGTGCAAGACCTGAGATCAGTATATACAAGCTCTGGGGGGTGATTAGACAGGTCTTGGTGCAAGGAAAATATGGTGGTAACAAGCCACAGAAAAAAGGCGTCCTGGGTATTACTCATGTCATAAGGAGATGAGTGTCTCAGAAGAGCTGCAAGGAATGGAAGCAGCAAGATGCTAAAATAACTATGGGGTTAAAATCACCTCTTTGAAAATTCTGCCTCAGGTTGGAATGAGAATTCATGCATGCCTCCAAGAAACCTGGACTCTTCATTATGTGTCTATGGAGAATAGTGCCCCAGGTTCTACACGCTTTCTCTGCCTCCAAGTCACTTCGTAGGCCACCCTACTCCCTAAAACTCTGTTCTCTGGTCTCTTCTTCCTCTCGCTTCCAGTTGGCATTGCAGATCTTGACATGCACTGTCAGTTCTTCCAGGACCCTTCCCTGATGCCCACGCCCCCAAATCTGGTTAAGCATCTTTTCAGCAAGCCCCCATGGGTCCCAGTCTCCATCATGACACATCTCTGTGGTCTTTTCCTGCCCTCCTCCCCACTGCACCACGGGTTTCTTTGGTGAAGACTAGATCAGGTGCAGCCAGTGTCCAGTATGTACAACTGCAGTACATCAGTGAACATTTGTTTCTGAGGCTGTGAATCTTTATGGGAGCAGAAAGCCTCATCTTTCTCTCGCGGAACAGCTGGTAGTTTCGAACTGCTGACCTTGACATTAGCAGCCCGATTCATAACTACTACGTTGTTGTGTTTTTGTTAAGTGCCGTTGAGTTGGTTCTGACCCATAGCGACCCTGTATAGGGTTTCTGAGAAGCAGCTGGTGAGCTTGAACCGCCGACCTTGAAGTTCAAATGGCTTTGCAGTCTGGAGCATTAACCCACAGCGCCACAGCAGGACTCCTATTTAGGGACTACTATTTCTACTACTTTTTAGATTTCAAAGAGAAACGAACTGGGTTAAATGATAACCCATGACTTTAGTGCACCAGGTCTGACTAGCATCACTTAGTGCTGAGATAAAGCCCTCCAACGGTACCGTTCTACTGTCTGGCTCACAGGGCCGTTCACTTGGATTTAAAACCAGTGGAGTCCCTGAGTGGTGCAAGCGGTTAGCATGTTCAGTTACTAATCAGATGTTAGTTCAACCAAGGCACCTCAGCAAACAGCCTAGCAACCTACTTCTGAAAAATCAGCCATTGACAACCTTGCGGAGCACAGTTCTATTCTGATTTACATAGGATTGTCAGGCATCAGAATAAACTCAGCAGTTCTGCACACATCTGATTTCTGTACGCTAGTACGTACACACAGAAACTTACTAACATTTTTGTTTTAAAAGAGAGAAAGAACTGCAAGTACACAAAAGATGTGCCACACCGTTGCCTTGACGATACATCAGCAAGCAAGAGAAGGAGCAGAGAGCCGCTTTCCTGGAGTTTGGGTTCTGATGGTGTTCCCTGGGTCACTCAGAAATGGCTTTTGCAGAGTTTTTCCCCTCAATTCACATGACATGAGGAATCCACTGCTTTCTTCCCTTTTAAAAATAATTTGTGGTTTGTGTGTTTCGACACAGTACAGATTAGCTGGCTATGGATGCATCACTGCTCACATGCACACAAGGCATTTAAAAATAAAATCACATCTGCAATGCAAAGCTCACTCACTCCCCCTTTTAGGAGGGGGGGCGGGAAGATTTGGGTGCCCAGAGCCTTCTTTGAAATTCAACTGAGGCTTCCACAAGCCTGTGCATTGAATAAAAGAATGAGACATTTGAACCTGTAGGGTCCCAATAACTGGGGAAGAGTTGTGTCCTAAATCTTCACCTCCCCAAATCTACTTCATTCATCTCAAGGACAGGGGGCAGGAATCCCACCGGGGCCTCAGGAATTCCAAACTCCTGAACCGGGAAAGGCTGCAATTTCTGGTCATAAACTGTCACCATGATCAGTTCCCTCAGATGAACAGAAATGAGCAACTCTGTCCAATGTCTGATTAGAGACGCAGTGCTGATCTTGGACTGTCCGGACAGGGCTACATTGGAGTTTGTATTGAACTGAAGTATACCAGACTGACTCTAACAGGCAGCTAAGCCCATCAACTACTCATTCATAATCTGTGCAGTCTCCCTTCTTTTTCAGTGGGATACAAATCTCACTGAAGAAATCAAATTATCTCTGGCTCCAGCCAGCCCCACCTTTGGGTCTATGCCATGGAGGGATCAGAAACAATGGCGGTGGCATCACTAGCTGCTCCGGTAGTCACTGCAGAGACCCTACCTGCCCCCTCCTCCCTCTACCTAGCATTCTCCCAAGGTACTGGAGTCTCCTACCCTCTCTCTGATGTGCAGCACATTCACCTTTACAGCTGTGCTGAAAAGGTCTCACTCACAACACTGGATAAAAACTGAAACATAGACCTTAGGTTCTAACCCAAACCCAACCTCAGACTGTCTTATTCACTACTTTTTGTTGTTGTAGTTTAAGTTTTTATTGTGAATTGAGTGATAGTTTACATGGGAGAATATCGGTTTTACACTCATCGTTTCATTGCAATGATTACAATCTCCTCCATGCATCATCATTAAACAGTAATTACTTCTACTCCCTCTGATTTTTTAGGGGGGATGTATACAAAACAACTCAGGAATATATAGCTTTTACACAATCAAAGGGCACATTCTGCAAGCCTGCTTCCTGGCCGCCAGCACACAACCTTTCTCTTTCCATGAGTCTAGAGTCCTCAGCTGCTCCCTCTCTCCATGTCCTCATTTCTGCCTCCATCTCTGGTGTGGCTGCTTTTCTGGATAAGGTCCCATATTCAGCTCATGCTCTTCTCCCTTGATGGTTCTATGTTCCTCTGTTTCTGGACTGTAAGATTAACTACACCCCCATTTTTGTTACAACTGTAAAGGCAGACATTTTGTAACAATCACAATTAGTCATGATAACAGTAATTCATAATTGAATCATAAGAATCTTATCCCCATCTACTTTTACCACACCCATCTAGATAAAATGAAAACTATTCAATGGGGATTCTACCTTCCCCTGCACAATCTAAAACTAAACTTCCTCTTGAAAACTTTTAAGCCAGTCACTTCATGCCTTTATATTACACACACACACACACACACACACACACCTCATTTTAGGTAGCCAATGTCTAAGTTGCCCATCCCTATCAACCTTGTATACAGAGGGGATAGGATTGATACTTGATGTGAAGACTTCTTCCCTCTCTGTTGGTAGGAGTCCTGGTGTGGCACTGTGGGTTAATGCGCCAGACTGCAAAGCCGTTTGAACTGCAAGGTTGGTGGTTCAAGCTCACCAACTGCTGCTTGGAAAACCTATACAGGGTCGCTATGGGTCGGAACCGACTTGATGGCACTTAACAACAATATATCCCGATTAACTCCTTTTTGTCACTTCATGAACATGCTAAATTTCAGGACCAGTAATTAAGTTGTCTCAGAAGACAGTCTTGGTGATCTGCTTCAGAAAGTTCACAGTCTTGTAAGTCCTATGGAGCAGTTCCTTGCACACATGGTCGCCATGAGTCAGAGTGGACTCGACAGAAACTAACAACCACCGCCAAGTTGCCCAAGATCAGGAGATCTGGAACAAATCAGCACTTCTCAGAAGATCTCATCTGCTTCCTGACTGGAACAATGGTGACTTCACAACCTGGTACCCACACAGTCACTTCCAGGTGCTGCCTAAGTTTATACCAGTTGACCCAAACAAGGAAACTCAAAGTTCCTGAGCAAAAGTAAAGTAGAAATCATTTCAAGTTCAGAAACCACTGAAGTATTTTTCTGGGGAAGAGGTCATTGACCTGTAATGATTCAAGGGAAGGGAAGATGCTTGGCAAGAGACCAGAATGAGGAAGTTGGAGATTCTGTGGATAGATGCAAGTCATACCCTGAGGCAATTACAGGCCCAGGCCAGAGGGACATAACCCTAGAACTCAGAGGCCCAGAAAGATGTGGGATGACTTGCTATAGGCTTAATCCAAAGCCTTCTCTGTTCAAAGAGCTATTATAACTGCACTAAGATTAGTGCTAGGTTTGTATGTTAGGCTTCCATTAGGTATCAGAGCATCAGAGGAAGAAAATAAACCCCATGTAACAAAGGAGGGCTGATGGGAGCTGCCAGCTGTTTCCCCCTCCGTAGTTCAAGAAGGCTGACCTGTGTGCTCACTCACTCATAGCCTTTACCTGCATGCGTAATGGACGGTGCTTACGAATTAATTTGAGACATTGAATAAGTGTCCTTTGCCTGGTTGAGATTACACTGCATTTTGTCTGTTGTTGTTGTTGTTAAGTGCGTCGAGTCAATTCCAACCCATAGCAACCCTATATAGCGTTTCCAAGGAGCAGCTGGTGAGCTTGAACCACCGACTCTGCAGTTCAAACAACTTTGCAGTCTGACGCATTAGTCCACAGCGCCAAAATAAAACTAATGAATAACATCTACTACATGCTTACAGCTGAGCACTAGGCTGTAAGAGCTTAACAGACATTTCGCATCAAAATGTCACAAAAATTAAAGCCTCATGTTATCACTTGGATTTTAGAGCTACGGAAACGGAGACATGAGAAGATTATGTGATTTGCCTAACAAGTCAAACACAACAAGCATCAGACATTGGATGTGAACCAGATTTATCAGCAGAGCCTCATTTTTTTTTTCTTTTTAGTTATTATTGTGGTAAAAGGTGAAACGTTTGCCATTTCACCATTTTTGAAAATATGCAATTCAGTTACATTAAGTTCATCATGCTGTCCAACCATCCCATTACCTGCTTCCAAATTTTTCCATCATCCTTTACTAAAACTAAGTGTCCCTGAAACAATGACTTCCTCTTCCCCTTTCGCCCCCACCCCTGGAAATCACTAATGAACTTTGATGAAGACCCTGACTCTTATCCACACTGCTAAATAACCTCAGGAAGGAAAAGCGGGATAATTTGTTTCTTGGAGGCACAGACTCTCCTCTCCCCCAGATCTCTTCATCCCTTGACAAATGGTCAGTAAACAATCATTCATTTCATGTGCTTCACATCTGACAAAAATCTACCAAGTAAAGATAATGCGGCTAAAGAATTTCATAAAACATGTCTGAAAATCAATCTCTACCCTGGTGTGGCACTGTAGGATAAGCACTAGACTGGTGGTTCAAAAAAATTGGTGGTTCAAATCCACCAGCGTTTACAGGGTCATTATGAGTAGGAAATGACTCAATGGTGCTTAACAACAACAATCAGGGAGATAAAGAAGATGAATGTGTCACACCATAGTTGTTGCATATTTAATGAAAACATCAGCATTAAATATTTCAAACGAAATAAAATCATTCATTCATTTGTTTTAGCCCTAGGACTTGGCATTTGAAAACAACAGCAATAAAAACACTTGTTTTTTCAACCAAATTTCTATCTTTCAGAATTTAGATCATCACTCATCTTGGCATTTCTAAAAACATTCAGCAGATAACTTTTGAGGATTACCCTGTGCCAGGCACTGGCTAAGTATCTCCCTATGTCCCCTTCTTATATTTCCTATTTTGTGTCTGATACAATGGAAAAGGTCTGACAACCACAAATTCTGACCACAGGGAGCCAGGATGAGGCAAGAATGTCCCCAGGTCCCTATGTCCCCCTCCTTATATTACTTATTCTGTGACAACCACAAACTCTGGCCACAAGGAGCCAAGGTGAGGCAAGGACGTCTTGATAGTATAGAACAATTGCATTAGACTATTCAGGATTTCCAGTGTGTCTGTCAAATTAAACCCACTGAATGACATTCCATTTATCATGCACTAAACAGGTAAGGAGCTCTGGTACCATAGTGGTTATGAATCGGGCTGTGAACCTCAAGGTCAGAAGTTTGAAACTACCAGCTGTTCCATGGGTGAAAGATGAGGCTTTCTGCTCCCATAAAGATTTACAGCTTCGGAAACCCTGTACAGGGTCGCTGTGATTCAGAAACGATTCCATGGCACACAACAACAACAACAACAAACAGGTAATGGAGTCCTGGTGTGGCACTGTGGGCTAATGTATCAGACTGCAAAGTCATTTGAACTGCAAGATCGGTGGTTCAAGCTCAGCAGCTGCTCCTTGGAAACCCTGTTCAGGGTCACTATGGGTAAGAATCGACTTAACGGCAATTAACAACAACAACAAGTGGGTAAATGTGCGGCGTTGTGTGTTAATGTGCTGGGCTTGGTGGTTCAAGCTTATTATCCCCTCCTCAGAAACCCTACACAGGGTTATTATGGGTCGGAACCGACTTGACGGCACTTAACAACAATAACAAACAGGTATTGGTGTGGCGCTATGGGATAAAGAATCAAAAGATCAGTAGTTCAAACTCACCAGTCACTTCTTGGATGCCCTATTTAGGGTGGCTATGAGTCAGAGTCTACTCAATGGTAATTAACAGCAACAAAAGCAAACAGGTATTATTTAAATGTGGAACTCAATTCACTAATAAATGATCAAGCCTCCTAATTATAAAATTATATAAAGCCACGATTGTGGTTGTTGTTGTTAAGTGCTGTCAAGTCGGTTCCAACCCATAGCGACCCTGTATAGGGTTTCTGAGGAGCAGCTGGTGAGCTTGAACTGCCGACCTTGCAGTTCAAATGGCTTTGCAGTCTGGTTATTAACCTGCACCAAGACTCCATGGTAGTATTCACTGTTTTTATAATTAAATATCAGAGGTAATCAATGGTTCTCACACTTATAAACTTATCTCCAAAATATAGATATTTTAAAATAAGTATCTATAATTACCTATCTTTATATTTCATAGATGTATGTGTGTGTGTATTGCTTGTTGCTAAGTGCTTTCCAGTCACTTCCGATTCATAGCGACCCTGTTTAGGGTTTCCAAGGAGTGGCTAATGAGTTTGAACCACTGATCTTGCTGTTTAAGCTGACCTTGCAGATGAGTGCTTATCTTACAGCGCCACACCAGGACTCTGTGTGTGTATAATACAAACCAATGACTTCAGCAGATGAATAGGAACAAGGGCAGGAGGAAAACTCTTACTACCTGTTTACCAAATTCTTATCTGAGTGAAAGGCATTGATTGAAATTTTCATTTTTATGGACTTTGGCCAATGATTCATAACCTTTGGGATCACTGGGGCTTCCTTCTAACACACAGAAATCTTTGCAGACCCAGATGACCAGCCAGGGGCTGGCCTGTCTCTGAATGAACATCTCTGTCACCACGTGATTGAAATAATCACCAGTAAGATGACATCGTTATAAGGAACTGATGTCAGGACAGGTGGTACCTACTCCTACTCATTTCTGACCTCATCAAACATAGATTATCAAAAATGTATACATATGGTATTGGAGTAACTGATAAACTAAAACTAATCCTGCTGCCATGGAGTCAATTCCAACTCATGGCAAACTTGTACATTACAGAGTAGAGCTGTGCTCCATAGCATTTCCTTGCTGGTACTTACTACAGAAACAGATAGCCAGGACTTTCTTCCATGGTATAGCTAAATGCACTAGAAGTGCCAAGTAGTTACACACAAATCATTTATACTACCCAGGAACAACTGACAACCTTATGCAAAAGAATGAAGGGGGAAAAAAAGAATAAAAAGAAATCACTACATACTGATAATTAACTTAAAAGGATCAACTGTGTAAATATAAGAGTTGTTGTTGTTAAGTGCTGCCGAGTAGGTTCCAATCCACAGTGACCCTGTATAAGGTTTCCAAGGAGCAGCTGGTGAGCTTGAACCGCTGACCTTGCAGTCTGGTACATTAACCCACAGCGCCCCACTAGGAAAAGTTAAAGTTATAAAAATGGGTAGACCTTCACAACCTCAAATTTGCCAGTGGATTTTTAGATTTGATACCACAAGCAACAGAAGAAAATAATTTTGAGGAAAAAAGAATACATAATTGGACTAAAAATCATAAAAATTCCCTAGAAACTCAAAATCATAGAAAGCTAAGCTTACTGGTCGGACAGAGACTGGTGGAACCCCAAACTATGTTCCTTAGTCTCTCTTTAGGTCTGGAAAAGAGCTCACTCCCATTGCTCAATTTTTAGCCAAAGGACTGACAAATAAAGTGAATAATAACACAAGTAGGAAGTACATTCCTTACATTAACTAATCATTTGAGATCACAAGAGCAACATTTGCCTAAGGGCAAAGTTCAGAAGGCTGGAAGGGTTAGGAAAGGAGTTGTTGTTATGTGCTGTGGAATCGGTTCCGACTCCTAGAAACCCTGTACAAGGTTTCCGAGGCTGTAAATCTTTACGGGAGCAGAAAGCCTCATCTTTCTCCCACGGAACAGCTGGTAGTTTTGAACTGCTGACCCTGAGGTTCACAGCCCGATTTATAACCACTAAACTACCAGAGCTCTTTAATAAGGCCGTTGTTGTTGTTAGGTGCCATCGAGTTGGTACTGACTCATAGCAACTCTATGCATAACAGAACGAAACACTGCCCAGTCCTGGGCCAACCTCACAATTGTTGCCATGCTTGAGCCCATTGATGCTGCCACTTTATAAAGGGATGTTGTTGTTGTTGTTAAGTGCCTTCGAGTCGGAGCCGACCCATAGCGACCCTGTACAGGGTTTCCGAGGGTGTAAATCCTTACGGGAGTAGAAAGCCTCATCTTTCTCCCGCGGAGCGGCTGGTAGTTTCGAACCACTGACCTTAAGGTTCGCAGCCCGAAAAGGGATAAGGCAGCCTATTCAAGACAGATGCAAATTTGTACTCAAGAGAATTAACTAAGACAGCAACAATTAGAAATAATTTTTAAAATAAACACCAACACAATTTTAGAAAGATATGCTAAATAAGTAAAGTCAGACTTAAAAGAAGGTGATGGTGGCTCGATGGAAGAGGAGGCAAGAAAAAGCTGAGGCACTGAGTTATAACAACAGGAGCAAAATGCACAAAGTTGAGAGAGAACCATGCAAAATCATTTCTGAGACAGAACACATGGCCAAAACCTACCAAGAAGAACAAAGGGGGAATGGGCTCTGGTTCTTCCTCAACTGACTGCATTCTGCTAAATGTGTGTATTTTGTATTTCACTGCTGCAAAATATTAGCAGGCCAGGACAAACTCACTTCATCGTAATAGCATCTGACCTAACTTACATTACAGAATCATGTAATCAAGCGGTGTGGCATTTACCACTTCCAGTAACGGTTTCTAAGACTGCTGAAAGAAGCTTACGAAATTTTATCAGTCCGAATTCTGTCTACAGGCCATCCACAGTGATGACCTGCCTCAACCTCCACTCACACGAGTGTACACTCATATACCTGTAACTATGCATTTACTTTGAATTACAGTAAAACCTCCAAAAGCTAGAAACTGTGTAAGGCAGGAGAAACCTATCAGAGATGGAAAAAGTAAATCTTTTCCACTAAAGGAGAAAATTAATGAAACCGAGAAAAATAAACAAGTCCCTTCAAGTTCCCGCTATTTCAAGCTTCATGGTTTTATTTTTTATATCTAAATTTTATTTGGAGTTCTGGTGTGACATTGTGGAATAATGCATCAGACTGCAAAGGGTTGCTATGGGTCGGAATCCACTTGATGGCATTTAACAATAATAACAAAATTTTATTTGTTTGTGTTAAGAATATACACAATAAAACATACAGCAATTCAAAGCTCCTACTGTGGTGATGTGGGTTAATGCACCAGACTGCAAAGCCATTTGAATTGCAAGGTAGGTGGTTCAAGCTCACCAGCTACTCCTCAGAAACCCTATACAGGGTCACTATGTGTCACTATCGACTCAATGGCACTTAACAACAATAACAACTGTTGAATTAAGTACTGTTGGTTCTGACTTGTAAGGACCCGGTATAGGGTTTCCAAGGAGCAGCTGGTGAGTATGAACTGCTGATTTTGTGGTTCAAGCCGACCTTGCAGTTCATTGCTTATCCTACCACACCACACCAGAACTTAGACAATTTAGTGACATTGTTGGAACTGTACACACATCCTCATCCTCCTTTTATTAACTGTTCCTCCCTCATTAACATAAACTCAATGCTCCCTAAAGTTAGAGTTGCTGCTGTCATTGTGATCCCTATCTAATGGATCCCACATCAAGATAGTTCTTCAAAGAGCATAATGCTCAAGGCCGTTTTTCACAAGTTTAGCTAAACTACTGTTTAGGTTTTAAGAAGACTTCAGGGGATATTTTGGTTTAAGGGCTAAGGATTATCTCAAAGCAATAAATTTCAGGAGTTCATCCACCCTCCATGGCTCCAGATAATCTGGATTCCATGAGAAGTTCAGATTCTTTTCTGCAATTCCCCTCTTGTATCTGGATTCTTCTAAGGATTCTATGATCAGAATGTTTTGTAATGGGAGCGAGCATGAGCTGTTCTACTTTTTCTGGTCTCATGGCCAAGGAGACAGCTGTTCCTGGAGAAAATGAGCCACACATTCCAAATCCTCCTCCTATTCATGACTCAATGTCTTTCTCTCTTATTCCAGGTGAATAGAGACCAATTGTTGTGCCTTGGGAGACTGCTTACAAGCTTTTAAGACCCTAAGCACGACACATCGAACTAAAAAGTAGAGTGGAAGCATTAAGCATGTTAATTGATCTTAAAATTAACTGGGATAGCCAACAGAACCATGACCTTAAATCTCCAAACCAAGGATCAAATCCCAAGAGGAGTTTGGTTGGACATAACCAGCCTCAGTAGCTACTCTTTTTTGTTTGTTTGTTTTTGGTTATTGTTATAAATAGATCTATCCCATAACTTCTGTCAATTCCACTTTTTATAGGTGTACAACTCATTGAAAGCAATGACACTTTGCGGCCATGAAGTCCTACCCTTAATGCAAATTTTTCATCACTACTAACCTTCCTTACCCCTTCACTCCCTGGTTGTTGTGGTGTCGAGTCATTTCCGACTCATATTGTTGTTGTTGTTAAGTGCCGTCGAGTCGGTTCTGACCCATAGTGACCCTGTATAGCGTTTCCAAGGAGTGACTGGTGAGCTTGAACCACTGACCTTATAGTTCAAACGGCTTTGCAGTCAGGCGCATTAACCCACAGCGTCACACCAGAACTCACAGTGACCCTGTATAGGGTTTCTGAGCAGCGGTTGGTGAGTTTGAACCACCAACCTTGCAGTTCAAATTGACCTTAAGGTCTAGTGCATGCTCCCACAGGACCATACCATGACTCAGTAACCTTCGCCAGTAACCACTGATAAACTTTGGTTTCTACAGATTTGCCTTTTCTTACTTATTTTTATTCAGGTTATTGTGGTTGTTGTTAAGTGCCGTTGAGTTGGTTCCAACTCATTGTGACCCTGTATACAGTTTCCGAGGAGCAGCTGGTGGGTTCGAACTACTGACTTTGTGGTTCGCAGTCCAGTGCTGATCCACA
>NW_006408524.1:13970661-13978237 GCF_000296735.1 Chrysochloris asiatica
CCCTATAAAGGGTTGTTATGAACGGACTCAAAGGCATTTAGCAACAACAACAATATATACACACACATATATATGTTTCACTGATTTTGCTTCTCTAGAAAATCAGGCCTAAGGCAGTAGTTTAGTAGTGTGTTTAATTTTCATATGTTTGTGTATTTTCCAGGGTTTTTTTTTTTTTTCTGTTATTGATGTTTAGCTTCACTCCATTGTAGTGTATGCTTTCAACCTTCCAATATTTATAACAACATGTATTGTGAATAAACAGGTGGTCTATCTTGGAGGATAACCCACGTGCACTTGAGCAGAATCTATGTTGCATTTGGCTGGAGTACTCCACATATGTCTGTAATTTAAGGGGGTTTACAGATTTCACTGTACTTCAACTGTTTGCCTTGAATCCTATATTCTTAAATCAGCACTGAAATTTTAACTTAGCTATGAAAGGAAAAATAAGCAATTACTGACAACTTCTAAGAGACTACTATTGTATTTTCACCGTCTAACTATATATGTTGTTGTTGGTAAGTGTCATCGAGTCGATTCCGACCCATAGCGACCCTGAATAGGGTTTCTGAGGAGCAGCTGGTGAGCTTGAATTGCCGACCTTGCAGTTCAAACGGCTTTGCAGTCTGGCGCATTAACCCACAGCGCCACGCCAGGAGAAGGATGCATTTTGGCTGTCTTTAAAGTAAGCAGACAAGGTCCTCTAAGAATCCCACTGAACAAATGGAGTTAGGACCAGAGAAATAGAGCCTGTCTCTTTCTCTGGGAATCACACTTAGAACCTCAGGTGGATTCAACCTTCATACACTTTCAGGGGTCAGGAGAACTGACCTGCCCCAGAGCCCTTTTGCCACTGACCATTCCAACCCTTCACTGTGAGCCCTGGGGAAACAGGAGAGTAGGCAGGTGGACTTTGAGAAAGAGGAGGGTGAAAGCAGAAGAAAGCAAAAAGGCAGGAGAAAGAATGTGTGCACATACCAGGGCAGAGCAGTCCCGGATGAAGCATTCTAGTAAAACCAGAGCACTTGAAAGCCATGTGGACTCTGCATCTCCAGGAAATGCAAAGCAAAAAGCATCTGTTGCTGGTTTTTCATAAACACCAAAAAGAAACCATCCCACTGAGCCGAAGGGACACAGGCTCAATGAAGAAAAAAATGAAAAGTAAATGTACTTCAAATATAGAAGGGCTTTGAAAAGTTCACGGGAACTTTTCGTTAACCTTTTCATTCCATTTTCCATAAACTTTTTCAAGTCCCCTTGTATATGAATAACAACCCATTCAAACTTTTTCCAGGGCACTCTGGTGGCACACTGGGTAAAGTACTCAACTGCTAACCAAAAAGCTCAGCAGTTTGAACCCATACACAGTTGCACTGTGAGAGAAAGCTGTAGTAGTCTGCCTCTGCAATGATTTACAGCCTTGGTGTTTGCTTCAGCTGTACATATGCTCAAATTGGAACAAGAGAGAGAAGATTAGCAGGGCCCCTGCACTAGGAAGACATGCAAATTCATAAGCATTCCACATTTTCTAAATCAAAGGGGAAATACTTGCTCAGGGATATAACTCCAAAGATGGGAACAGATAGGAAAGAAGGGTAACTGGAAGCAGGAAGCACAGGGAGGAAGTGGGAAGAATGCCGCTACACTGGGGACTACAATCAATGTCAGAAAACAAAATGTGCATGAATTGTTGAATGGAAAACCAATTTGCTCTGTAAACTTTCAACCAAATCACAATTAAAAGCTAAAAAACAAACAAAATTACAGCCTTGGAAACCCCTATAGAACAGCTGTACTCTATCTTATAGGGTTACTGGTAGAAATGACTCGATGCCCATGGGTGTTTTTTGGGTTATAAGGTACTTGTTCCAATGTTAATGGTCCCTTTCACCAGTCTGTACAGGATTATTCTTACATATGACATATGCTTGTATGCCAAGATAAGGGCTTTCTACAGAGCTTAAAAGAAACCTGATAAATATTTCTCACCTATGAATGTGGTAGAACATACAGGGGGCAAAATTATGAAAATGTCTTAGATATTATCAAATCTATTAAGGCAATGAGTTACTGAGTCTGGGGGCTCAGGACCATAGTCTCAGGGGGACACACCATAGTCAATTGGCACAACATAGTCCACAAAGACGATGTTCTACATCCTACTTTGGTGAGTAGCAACTGGGATCTTAAAAGCTCATGAGTGGCCATCTAATGTATAAACTACTGGTCTCACCATGTGTGGAAGACAGAAGAGTGATTTAAATTGGAAGATGATTGTAATCAACTAGTCCAATGGACCCATGGAACACATGAACTTCAGTTACTATGTCTCTGAGACCAGAACTAAATGGTCCCCGGCAGTCATTACCAACTCTTTGAAAGAGATCCCATTAGAAGGTCCCAGACATCGTAGCAGAAAATGTAGAACAAAACTCAAAATCATATGCAGACCAGGCTTACTTTTCAGAAAGATACTGGAGGGACCTAAAACTATGGCCCTCAATCACCCTTCAGGTCTGGAACAGAACTCACCCTTGTGGCCCAATTTTCAGTCAAGCAGTAGATAGGTATATAGGAATAACAACAATCCTAGTAAGAAATCAGACACCAAAAGTTGGTCCTTCTGCTTCTAGTCTATTCCCAAGAAAAATTCTTGACCACATGCACCTAGAGACACATACAAGAATGTTTGCAGAATAGTTTGCACTGACAAAACACTGGGAACAATATAAATACCCATTAACAGGATGGGTTAACAAACTGAAATAACTCACACCACAGAATGCACTATGGCAGCAAGATGGAATAAATTACAGCTACGTGCAGCAGCGTGGGTGAAGCTCAGGCGAGCTGTGGAGGAAGCCATGAAGCTCAACAACACATCTGCTCAGGCTTACAAACAGAGGCGGTAAAACTCTCAAGAAAAGCAAGGCAAGGAAGAACACAAACTTCCAGCAAGTAGCTGAAAATATAATGCTTCCAAAATGACGGTGTTCTTTTCCTTCCGTGGGGTGGCACACATGTGGGCTGCTCATTGTATTGTCAATTCTTTATACTTTATGCATATGTTATAAGAGCTTTTTGTATTAACTCACTAAAAAAGCGTTCTCAAAAGCAAAGGCTGTCAACAATCTGCTACCTGCTTATGAGGGAGGATGCAAGGGTTCTTTGAAGACTTAAATTTGAGGGACTTCAAATATTCAGAGGAAGAAAGAAACAAGGATTTGCTGTTCCAAAACTTTCTCCAGCCTTCACACAGTCTCAGGTCTAACACTTCCAGATTCCTTCTGAATCATGACTATGATTGTCACTTGGATGAAAAGGTTCTGGCTGAAACTCTGTTTGTAGGATACTAATTATAATGTTATCTCTTAAGTTGTTGTTGGTATGTGCCGTGGAGTAGGTTCCGACTCATAGCAACCCTGTACAGGGTATCTGAGGCTGTAAATCTTTAAGGGAGCAGAAAGCCTCATCTTTCTCCTGCAGAACAGCTGGTAGTTTCGAACTGCTGATTGTGAGGTTAGCAGCCCGATTCATAACTACTACGCTACCAGAGTTCTTTCATCTCTTAAGTAGAAGTGATCAAAACACAACAGTCTGGAAAGTAGGAGTCAGCAAACTTCAGCCCACAGATGATGGCTGGCTCACCACTTCTTTTTATACAGCCTGTAACCTAAGAATCGTTTTTGTACTTTTAAATGGTTGAAAAGACACATACCAATAGAAGAACATTTTATAACAAGACAAAATGATAGGAAAATCAAGTGCCAATGTCAATAGAGTTATATTAGAACAAAGCCATTTGCTTATATATTGTATGGCACCTAACAACAATATGACTGCTTTTCACTATACCCAAGTGGTTACAACAGAGACCACATATTTACCACCATTTACCACCATATTTTAGCAAAGACTGAACTGTTTACCACCTATTGACCATTTACAGAAAAAAAAAAAAAAATCTGGTGATCCTTATGTTAGAGAACAGAAAACAAGAAGTAGGCCAAGGAAGAAGAACCTAAGACACAAAATTTTCTTATTTGCTTACATTGAGCCTGATCTACAAAGAATGTGTGGCAGCTTATGGAAACATATAATAAAATGCCATTTTTTTTAAAAAAGAAGGAAAGAAAACAGGGCCAGGAATAATACAAAGACAGGTCCCCCTCAAAAAAAGATGAGTGAGAATACAAAGTTTGTACAATGATCAATACTGGAATGTAAATCTGTGTTTTGAGCAGCCAAAGCAAAAAAGCGCACAATTGGGAACAAAATCACGAAGTCTGCAGAAAACCAAGCAAAACCTTAACAGCTATTCGTGAGCCAGGCTGCCCAGTCTCTCGTCAGGCGCAAAGCCACTGCTCAATGGCTCTTCAGCAGCTGTCACCGGGTCTACTGATTGGCAACATCCTGACAGCATTCCCACAATGAAAGCAGTAATTGGCTCTGGGGCTCCTATAACAAAAGCCAAGTGTGCGATCCTGAAGCACAACCTGGAAAACGCAATTCTGCAGAACCTGGTGACTCCAGTGTGGAGGTTCTGGCAGGTAGTTGTGGCCAGGTTTTATCCAAGAGGCCCATGTTTAGGCGTACTGGGTCTGCAATATCTTTCCACTAGTTGCCAAACGAAATCAAATGTTAGCCAAGTACAAAACCTGTGCCAAGCAAGCAGGGTTTGGTCCCTGTGGAGAACACAGTGATAAGTACGTGCCATCTGCACATCCGAAGTGACTTACGAACAGCCACAGTCAGCTGCCTGATTCGGTGGGTGAACAGTTAGGACAAATTAGCAATGTGGACTGGCTCAGAATTGGGGATTTAGCTAGGAGGATTAGCCACCTCTGTGGGCCCTTCTCTTTGAGGCCTTCTGACCTGCTGCCCATTTAAGAACCCCTGATTCACTCAGGCTGGCCTTGCTACCTGACACCAGAGACTCAGGGTTGTCATGGCTACAACTATTCACAGACATTGGAAAGAGAAGTCAAATGTCATCACAGTATGAACAGTCAAGTGTAAATGGATGTGAATACCCTAAGGGTACCTACAGATGTGAACTCCAAGTCAATTCAGCAATACTGTTAAGGGTGCAGAAATGTAAGAGTGCTGGTTCAATCTCTTACATCTGCATATTGGTCTTAAGATCCATCCAGGAATGGGAGGTAACATCTTAATCAGAAAACACTGCTTCTGTTTTATGATGGCATGGTCTTAATATCAAGTCTGGGATTGGGAATTCCAATCTTGATTTCTCTCCTTTCCTCCATGTGTCCGACAAGTCCACAGCTTTCTTATAAAGATAATGAATGGCAGAAGAAGGCTCTGTGTAAACTAGTGTGTTTAATTACCAACGAATAATCCAAACTCATTTAGGAAAACTTTAAAAACCACATTATAGGTATTATTTTTATTTGCATACAATTTTTGGAAGGCAATGGCATGGTTAATTTTATAGGTCAGCTTGGCTAGGCTCTGGTGCCTACTGTTGGTGCTAAGTGCTGTCAAGTTGGTTCTGACTCATAGCGACTCAAACCTGTATAGGGTTTCCGAGGAATGGCTGGTGGGTTTACACCATGAATCTTGTGGTTACCAGTCCAGGACTCATCCTACAGCCCCATGCCAGGACTACTCAAGATATTTCTGTGAAGGTATTTTGTAGATGTGATTAACATTTACAATCCGTTGACTCAAATCAAGCAGATCCATAATGTGAGTGGACCTTATCCAACCAGCTGAAGGTCTGAGGAACAAAAATCGAGGGCTCCCAGAGAGAAGGAATTCTCCCTCAAGACTGTACATCGAGATCCTGCTGGAGTTTCCTGTCCATCACCTTCCCTATAGATTTCAGATTCAGGGTTGCAGGCCCATATTCATATAAGTGAATTGCTTAAAATAAATCTCTCTTTATTTTTATTTATATGTGTGTGTGTTTATTTCCCCAACTGGTTCTGTTTCTCTGGCAAACCCTGCCCAATTCAGGAAATACAAGGAGACTTCAGAAAAATGTATGAACACATGGAATTAAAAAATAATGGAACTTTTCCACCAACTTTTTGAAGCCCCTTCATATATTCACCAAACGGCCACCATGGTCTGTCAATTTGTCGTACTGTGGTGGCTTGTGAGTTGCTGTGATTCTGAAAGCTATGCCACTGGTATTTTAAATACCACCAGGGTCACCCATGGTGGACAGGTTTCAGATGAGCTTTCAGAAAAAGAAAGACTATGAAGAAAGTGATGAACTACTTCTGAATATTTAGTAACTGAAAACCTTATGAATAGCAGAGAAATACTCTCAGATATAGTGCCGGAAAATGAGCCCCTCAGGTTGGAAGGCACTCAAAATGCGACTGGGGAAGAGCTGCCTCCTCAAAGTAGAGTTGACCATGATAACGCGAATGGAGTAAAACCTGTGGGAGAAAAGCCCGCGGGACCTTCATTGGCTGATGGGGCACAACTCAAAATGAAGAGAAACAGCTGTAAACATCCACTGAAAATTGGAACATGGAATGTACAAAGTATGAATCTGGGAAAATTGAAAGTTGTCAAAAATAGAAATGGAATGCATAAACATCGATATCTTAGGCAATGGAGAGCTGAAATGGACAGGTATTGGCCATTCTGAATCTGACAATCACATGGTTTACTATGCCAGGAATGACAAATTGAAGAGGAATGGTGTTGCCTTCATTGTCAAAAGAACATATCCAGATCAGTCATGAAGGAGCTCTGGTAGCGTAGTGGTTACGAATCGGGCTGCGAACCGCGAGGCCAGCAGTTCGAAACTACCAGCTATTCCGCGGGAGAAAGATGAGGCGGTCTGCTCCCGTAAAGATATACGGCCTCGGAAACCCTGTACAGGGTCGCTATGAGTCGGAACCGAGTCCACGGCACTTAGCAACAACAAGATCAGTTATGAGGACAATGCTATTTGTGATAGGATAATATCCATGCACCTACAGGGAAGTGCAGTTAATACCACTATTACTCAAATTTACACACCAACCACTAAAGCCAGTGAGGATGAAATAGAAGAATTCTACCAACTTCTTCAATCTGAAATTGATCAAACATGCAATCAAGATGTACTGATCATTACTGGTGACTGGAATGCAAAGGTTGGGAACAAAGAGGAAGGATCAGTGGTTGGAAAATATGGCCTTGGTGATAGAAATGATGCTGGAGAACACATGATAGCATTCTGCAAAAACAATGCTTTGTTCATTTCAAACACCTTCTTTAGACAGTATAAGAGATGATTATACTCATGGACCTTACCAGATGGAATACACAGAAATCAAATTGACTACATCTGCGGAAAGAGATGATGGAAAAGCTCCATATCATCGGTCAAAACAAGGCCAGGGCAGACTGTGGAACCGATCATCAATTACTCATATGCAAATTCAAACTGAAGCTGAAGAAAATGAAAACAAGTCCATGAGAGCCAATATATGACCTTGAATATATCCCACCTGAATTTAGACATCATCTGAAGAATAGATTTGACACATTAAACACTAAAGACCGAAGACCAGAAGAGTTGTGGGATCACATCAAGAACATCATATAT
>NW_006408524.1:13979997-13983032 GCF_000296735.1 Chrysochloris asiatica
TCTCTTAGACTTCGGACATATTGTCAGGAAGGACCAGTCCTGGGAGAAGGATATTATGTTTGGTAAGGTGTAGGGTCAGATAAAAAAGGAAGACCCCCAAAGAGGTGGATTGGCCAAGTGGCAGCATCAATGGACTCAAGTGTGGCAACAGTAGTGAGGCTGGCCCAGGATCAGGGCAGTGTTTCATTCTGCTGTGCATAAGGTTGCTATGGGTCAGTACTAACTCAACGGCACATAACAGTTAGGAGCCCAATGCCTAACCCACCGAGCCACCAGGTCGATGATGCTGATGTCTTAGGGGCATCAAAAGAAATTCTTGATATCTCCTAACTCTGTTGCCATATTGATTTATTCCCTACACCATTGATTTCTGCTTTTCCCCACATTTCTCACTCATGTGAAGGAAGGGGTGGGATGGTGGGATATGAGCATGATGACCCTTCAGGATCCAGGCCAAGCTCAAGATGCTTCTCAACCTGGCCACCCTCAACTTGTAAACAAAACTGCGTTATTAGGCCTCCCATGAGTCCCGGTAGCATAGTGGGTTATGTGTTGGGCTGCTAAACACAAGGTCAGCAATTTGAATCCACTATCAGCTCCGTGGGAGAAAGATGAGGCTTTCTGTTCCTGTAAAGATTTATAGCCTCGGAAAACCTACGCAGAAGTCACTATGAGTCAGAACCGACTAGACAGCCACCACCATGTGCCAGGCATGTTAGATGCTAGGAGTGCTAATCACCCATCTTGAGAAACCTATAAAAACCTGACCCTGGGATGAACAGTCCCATCCCACAGGTGACAGGTGAGTCCGAGGCACCTAGGAGGGTGCATGTGATCTCCATCAGTGCTGCACTGATGGCAAGGTTACAAGTATGACAGGGAGCAGAGGCGCTTGGGAAATGAAGGCAGGGGTGTGAGAAGAGACGGGGAGTCTCATGATGAAGGGGTATGTGGACAGGGGACTGTCAACCACCTAGTCAACCCTGGAAGACATCTGGATGTTATGCCTTAGTTTGTTGTTGTTAATAAGTGTTGTCAAGTCGGTTCTGACCCATAGTGACCCTGTATAGGGTTTCTGGAGTGCAGCTGGTGAGCTTGAACTGCCAACCTTGTGGTTCAAACCAACTTTGCAGTCCAATGCATTAACCCACAGCACCACACCAGGACTCCTTGCTCTAGATTAGTGGTCTTACAAGAGCTTGTCAAATGCCCACCCACAGAGATCTGATTAAACAGGTCTTGGTGGCTCGGTGTATTAGGCATTGGGCTCCTAACTGCAAGGTCAGTGGTTCAAATTCACCAGGTGTTCTGTGGGAGAAAGCTGAGGCTGTCTGGTCCTGTAAGATTTACAGTCTCCAGAAATCCCCCTTAGGGTTGCTATGAGTTAGAGTCAATGGCAGTGGGCTTTGGGGTGAAAATCAAAAGAGTCCAGATGGAGTAGTGGTTTAACGCTCAACTGCTAATCGAAAGGTCAACAGTTCTAACCCACCAGCCTGCTCCTCAGAAGCAAAAGGAAGCAGTCTGTTCTGTAAAGATGTACTGCCTGCCTCTACTTTGTTCTGTAGGGTCGCTCTTGGTGGGGACTGACTCAATGGCACTTAACAGCACCAACAGCAGTGCTCCTCTATCCTGGAAACACACTATGAGTCACAATGGACTGGACAGCAATGATTTGGTTTTCTTTTGTTTGGTGAGGCTCAAGAATCTGCCCTCCAAAATCCCCCAGGTAAACCAGCAAAACGATCTACACCCTACTTTACTAAAGGTTGCTGAAGGCAATGGATATACCCACCTGTCTCAAGGTCACACTGGAGCCTGTAGGGTGAGAGGTAGAGGCTGGTGGGGGCTGGGACAAGGGTGGGATGGTAGGGGACAGGGGACATAGACTTACAGAGCAGCAGATAGATTGCAGGTTGAATTGATCAGACCCTTGGGAATATAGGGCAGGAAAGGAGTCCAACCAGTTCAGCATCAGGCATGGCTTCCCAGTTGGGATGTGAAGAATGACCTAGTATTGGTGTTGAGTTCTATGGCTAAGTGGATCCTGAACCTCCTAGTGCTGCCCTGAAAGCTGTGACTCCCCCCTACCACTGGGGGGCTTCTGGAGTGTGTGCTGAGGATGTTTCTGCTGCCTGCCTCCGGGGGGCTAGGTTAGCTATGGGTATTGTCCCAGACTCTCCCACACTTAAACAGCAACATCCTGGTTTCTGGGTGCAAGTGCAGAGTTACCCATAGCCAATCCCATTTCTGGATACTTTTTCTTCACTACCCCAGAATTGGGAGTGAGAGTGGGTAGGGCATGAAGGAGAGAAGGAAGAACATAGCTGTTTCAAGTCCCTTTTCGTCCTCTCATCCCTCCCCTGCCAAGTAGAAAAGGCTACAATGGTGTGACATCTGGTAATGACAAGACAAACAGGGACAATAACATCTACTGTGCAGGTGGAGAGCTATCCCCACTGCTTCCTCCAGGTGTTGCACAATTGTTCTAAATTTCCAATGTCCTGCCATGTAAACACTCCTTTACATAAGAATTTATTTTCAGGGAAACAAAGTCTTTGTTAGTGTTCTGTGGTCTTGTATACAAAGGCCGTGGATGGCTGCTTCAGAGCCATCACTGACTCTGCTGGGGAGTAATGGCTCTCAGCCTGCAATTCTTGTGACTAATTCAGCAGCTTTGGGGAAATGACCCATGCCAGGTCCCACCTCAGACCAGCAGAGGCATTTCAGGGATGGAAGTGGAAGTGGGCGTGGAGATGTCTCTAAAGCTCCTCAGGTAATGCTGAAGCACAAACAGGATGAGGACCATTGTTGTTGGTGTTGTTAAGTGCCGTCGAGTCAGTTCCAACTCACAGGAACTCTATATAGGGTTTCAGAGGAGCAGCTGGTGACCTTGCAGCTCCAACCAACCTTGTGGTCCAGCGCTTACCCTACAGTGCCACACCAGGACTCCTAAATACCACTGTTGGGTGTTGGTGGTTATGTGCAGTTGGTTCCGACTCATAGCGACCCTGTATAGGGTTTCTGAGGCTATAAAT
>NW_006408524.1:13983867-14005306 GCF_000296735.1 Chrysochloris asiatica
CTCTGTACACAGGGTAGATAGGGACGGGCAACTTAGACATTGGTTACCTAAAATAGGGGGAAGAGGGCTATAAAGGCACAAAGTGACTAGCTTACAAGGTTTCATGATGGAGTTTAGTTTAAGAATGTGTGGGGGAAGAAAAAGTTCCCACTGAACAGTTTTCATCTTGTCTAAATGGACCTGGTGAAGAGATGGGGATAGGATTTTTATGATTCAGTAGTAACTGTTATCATGATTAATTGCAACTGTAAAGGTAGAAGTTTTGTTACAAAAACAGGGGAGTGGTTAATCTTATAGTCCAGAAACAGAGGACCCCTAGGACCATTAAGGGAGAAAAGCACAAGTAGAATGCAGGACTTTATCCAGAGAAGCAGCAATGACAGAGACTGAGGCAGAGATAGAGACATAGAGAGGGGGAGCAGCTTAGGACTCTAGCCTTAGATGAGAAGGAAGAGAGGGACTTAGAGCTGGAGGCCAGGAGGCAGACTTGCAGAATGTGTCCTTTGGCAGTATAAATTATTATATATGCCTGAGTGGGGTGTTTTTTTTTAAAAAAAGCTAAAGTGAATAGTGAGAAACACTGTCAACTGATGGTACAGAGAGGGGATTATAATCATTGTAATGAAACAAGGTGCATGATTTGTTGTATGTAAAACTGATGATCTGCCCTGTAAACTTTCATTCAATCTGTAATAAAAAACTTAAAAAAAAAAAAAACGTGTGGAGAAAAAAAAAAGGACCTGTACAAGCAAAAGTTGGTTTGGATGTTAACAAAGGTGGGAGATTCAAACTCACCAGCTGCTCCTCAGAAACCCTATGCAGGCTTACTATGAGCTGGAACTAACTTGATGGCACTTAACAACAACAACAACAAGGCTCAGGCCATATAATCTCTCTTCCAGTTTAAGTCAAATGTCTGAAAGCAGGACAGAGCTTCTTCTAGAACAAAGATCCAAGGAGAGAAAGAACTCTAGACCTCTGCTTCCAAAGATGCACATCTGAATCAAGTGATTTCCTGGAGGCAATTATTGCAGGAAAGCAACTCAACACTTTACCTCCAAGGATTATTCTGTGACCCTGGCCACAGCCCTGTGCAGAATGCTGTAATCAGCCCAAGGCAGAAGTGCACACCCCTCCTCATGGGGCTTCTGGTGGGCACATGGGTAGTTACTTAATGGCAATGCGGTAAGGGACGTGAAACCAAAAAAAGGAAAAAACTCAGTGCCAGCCAGTTGATTCTGGATCATAGCAGTCCTACATAGGGTTTGCTGAGGCTGTAAATTCTGGTGTGGTGCTGCAGGATAATGTACTGGATCACAAGGTCAGTGGTTCAAATCCACCAGCTGCTCCTTGGAAACGCTATACAGGGTTGTTATGAATGGGAATCAACTCGACGGCACTTAACAAATCTTTGTTGTTGTTAGGTGCCATCAAGTCGGTATCGACCCATAGTGACCTTATGCATAGCAAAATGAAACACTGCCTGATCCTGGGCCAACCTCACTACTGTTGCCACACTTGAGTCCATCAATGCTTGGACAATCCATCTCGTTGGAGCAGAAAATCTCTTATTTCCTACTCGGCACAGGTGGTGCATTTGAACTGCCAACCTTGCAGTTAGCAGTACAGTGCTTATCCTATAGTGCCACAAGGGCTCCTTGTGGGGGATGTGATGGGGTACAAATCAAAAGGGCTAACGTGAGTCCTACCACCTGTCTGTCACTTTGCTCTGTGGTGGCCTGCATGTTGCTCTGATGTTGGGAGTTTTGCCACCAGCCTTTCAAACACCAGCAGGTCCACCATGGTGGACAAGTTTCAGTGGAGCTTCCAGACTAACACAAACTAGGAAAAAAGGTCTGGTGATTTACGTCCCCAAACCCTACAAATCACAGTAGAATACTGTCCAATATAGTGCTGAAAAACGCGCTCCCTCAGTTGGAAGATACTGCAATTCCACAGAGGACAGGAGCATGCGGACAGTCATGGAAAGGGCACAGAACCGGGCAGCTCTGTCGTCTGCTGTACATGGAGTCCCCATGAGTCAGAGCTGACTCCACAGCAACCACCCCCACCCCCACGGTGGCTCCAGCTGGACTTCCTCAGGACCAGCTGGAGTTAGTGCGAGAAGCATGGGGTTGGGGGAAGCCCTGCCCAAAGAGGAGAAGGGAGAATTACATCTAGCTGAGGGGTAGCTTGGGGAGGCAGGAGAGAATGACAGGACCAAGGTGACTGGGAGGGTCTCCCTATTAGGTTGGGGGTGGGTGGAATGTGGATTCTATCTAAAGCGCAGGGGGAACCATTTTAGAAGTCCCACCCTGACAATACTATGTGGACAGAAAGCCTGGGGTGAAGGGATTCATGATGGCAATGATGGTGATGATGATGATGATGATGGTGATGGTGGTAGTGATGATGATGTTGGTGATGATGACGGTGGTGGCGATGGTGGTGGTGATGGTGGTGGTGATGATGGTGGTGTCTATGATGATGGTGGTGGTGATGATGATGATGGTGGTGTCTATGATGATGATGGTGATGATGATGGTGGTGGTGATGGTAATGATGGTAGTGGTGATGATGGAGGACAGACAGTGGAGTAGTGATGATAGTGGTGGTGGTGATAATAGTAAGAACCAGGTACTACAGCAAGTACTTTATATTTATTAATTCAGCTAATTGACCCAACAACCTTCTAAGGTAGGTACACTGTTACTGTTGCTAAGTGCCGGCAAGTCCATTCAAACTCATAGCCACCCTTGTATGGGTTTCTGAAGCTGTTACATCTTTGCAAGAACAGAAAGCCTCATTTTCCTCCCACAGAGCAGCTGGTGGGTTTGAACTACTGACCATGTAGTTTGCAGTCCAGTACTTACATAGAGCCACGATGCTCCCCAAGGTAGGTACATTATCACAGTTTAAATGCCTTACCTTAAGTCAGACACATGCTAAAAGTTATGAAAACAACAGCTACAAGATATAAACACTGGTAATCCAAATAAGATTTCACTGAAAGCACGGAGCCAACTCTTTGATCGCTTCATTGAGGTCAATTCAACATACCATAAAATTCACCCATTGCCAGTTCACTGAATTTTAATAACTTAGAGTAGCACAAGCATTCCCAAATTCCATTTTCAATCATCCACCAAAATTTCCTTGTGCCCATTTGCAGTCAATTCTTGCTCCCTCCCACCCTTGGCCCCAGACAATCACTGACTGTTTCTACACATTTAGGCAATAATGTTTTAAGAATAAATTTATTTAGGTATTTTGGGTTTATGATTTTTTTCTTCCACTGAAGACATATGAAGTACCTAAGAACTCCCTCCTTGAGGAGACCCCGGCGGCTTTATTTTTAGGTGGCACATACTATATGCCATATGGTATTTTCCTCCCACCTCTTTTTCTTCACTGACAATGATTTATTCTGCTTCTTGGCATTTAGTTTATTTGGAAATGTATATTTATAATACAGCCAAAGACATATCAAGTTAGCATGATCTCAAGCCAAATATAGCATCTTGTTTCATGCTAAATATTTCTCTTGTATACCAAAAAAAGAACACATTTATTTTAATAAAGCTTCCCCAGTCGGGGGTGGACTCTGCTGCCCACCAACATCCCCAAACACAGAAAGGGTAGGAGTAGAGGGGAAGGGTCTAAGAGAACAACAAACATCCATCCCTGCAATCCCCAAAAAAGTAATGTGAATGAAGAAGTGGGGATAGGGTACAGCATTCATATGCGGCACTGGTGGCTTTGTGGTAGAATTCTCATCTTTCATGTGGAAGACTCAGGTTTGATTCTCAGCCAATGAACCTCATGTGTGGCTACCACTGGTCTGTAAGTGGAGGCTTGTGTGTTACCATGATACTGAACAGGGCTCAGTGCAGCATCCAAACCAAAATGGACTACCGTATTTTATCACAAACAGTTGTTGTTAAGTACTGTAAGTCGGTTCTGACCCATAGTGACCCTGTATAGGGTTTCCGAGGGGTGAATGAATCACTGACCTTGCAGTTCAAACCAATTTTGCAGTCCAGCACATTAATCCACAGTGCCACACCAGGACTCCGCAGAGCTTCAAAAAGTGTGTGGAAAACGTCTGCTATCTTTTAATTCCATTTTTCCATGAACCTTTGAAGCCCCCTCATGTAACAGTCAAAAATGATAAATGTTTAAAAAAAATAGTTCTGGCATAGAGCTTCCATGAGTACACAGCTCATGGCAATTCCAGAAGTGGGTTTTGGCCTTGTTTACCCTCATTCAATAGGCTGAAAATGTTACTTTTTTTTTTTTAATTATACTGGTATGATAAAAGTATAAGCCATGGTCAAGAAATCATGGATTGAAGCTCAAAAGAGGGAACAAATCTTTACAGCGAAGATCATTCCCATCCCCTCCACCCAGAAAGTAGACAGGGATGGGCAACTTGGACATTGGCTACCCAAAGTTGGAGGGCTACAAAGGCAAGAAGTGACTGGCTTTCAAGCTGGAACCTAGATCCAGAGAGCATGGAGCAAGGTAGAATCTCCAGGGAGTAGTATCCAATTTGTCTAGGCGGGGCTGATGAAAGGAAATGTGAATAAGTCTCTAGTGATACAACAGTGAATCACTGTTATCAGGACTGATTGTGAGGGTTAGCAATGTAAAGGTAAACATTCTGTAGCAAGGAGGGGAATGATTAACTTTGCAGTCTAGGAGCGGAGGTCCCTGGGACCATCAAGGGAGAAGAGCAGAGTGTGGGACCCTGCCCAGAGAAGCAGTGACGCCAGAGATGGAGGCAGGGATGATGACATGGAGCCATGGAGCAGCTGGGGACTTTAGATCCAGAGAGGGAGAGGGGCTGTGTGCTGACGACTGGGGGCAGGCTTTCAGGGTATACCCTGTGGTTGGTTGATGATGACTGTAAAACTAAGGTTCTCCCATGTAAACTATCACATAATTCACAATAAAACATTTAAAAAAAAAAAAAAAAGTCACGGATCAAGTCTGGTAATACCCTGTCTTCAGAAATTAAACAACTGAAACTGGGTCTGCGCTGGGGCTGTTCATTGGGCCTGAGAGCAGGGAGCTCCTTGTAACAGATCTGTACTCAGACAGGAGGGGGTGACCATAAATTCACTGAAAAAAGGAATCAAAAGACAACGGAATTTTTCTGCAAACTTTCTGAAGCCTCCTTGTATGTCACACAGGTGAAGGGGGTGGGTGGGTCAGATAGAGTTCTGCACAAGGGGTTGTCACAGATCAAGCATGGACTGGCCCCATAGCAGGTGGGGTTCATTTCCTATGTAGATCCAAGTCCCACAGTGCTGATCCAAGCCCACATGAAACTGGGTGGTAGGACGGTGTAGATTTAAGAACACATCAATTATCCTGGCCTCACAGGGGCCTTGGGAGGCTAGTCATTTCCGTTTTGTCCAAGCAAGGGGCTCATGACTCCTCAGTGCCTGCAGTTCTCACCCCTGCTCCACAGTACCCATGCAGGTGGGAGATTCACCGGTCCAGCAGCATCTGTTCAGCCGGGCCATGTGGCAGAATGCACACGGCTGTAGCTTGCTGTTTTCCCCCCAGCTAAGTGGCCTCTCCAGCCCAAGTGCACAGACACACACACACACTTCCTGTGCGGGGACTGGCTGCTCAGGCCAGGGTTGCTTCCAAGAAGGAAGAAGTGATTTCTTCCTTTCTGCATTGGAGAAAGAGCAGGGAAGGAGGGTGTATTTATAACTCATGCATACCCAAACACTCCGTGGTGGAGATGTGTATAAACATACATATCTGTGGTCTGACTTATCCAAATCCATGGACACATGAGAAACAAAAAATGCTGACAAAAGCAAGACTCAGTAAATGATGTTTGAACTATAAAGATATCCTGAGGTTTTTGACCTACAACAATCCGATTCACTGCTAGAGTTATTTTGTAAAGTAAATAAATTTTACTTTACAAAATAACTCTAGCAGTGAATCGGATTGTCGATGGCACTTAACAACAACAACAAAATAAATTTTAAATGTAAAGATTTACAATTTGTTGCTGTTGTTAAGTGCTGTGGAGTCAATTCTGACCCACAGTGGCCCTGCACATGTTTTCTGAGGCTGTTAATCTTTGCTGGAGCAGAAAGCCTCTTCTTTTTCTGATGGAGTAATGGGTGGGCGTGAACCGCTGACCTATAGTTCTCATTCCATTGCTTATCCTATAGTGCCACCACACTCCCCATTTGTACTTTGGTGTTGTTGCTAAGTGCCGTCTAGTAGGATCTGACTCACAGCAACCCTGTAAAGGGTTTCCAAGGAGCAGCAGGTAAGCTTGAACTGCCAACCTTACAGTTCAAACCAACTTTGCAGTCTAGCACATTAGCCCACAGTGCTATACCAGGACTCCATTTATAAATTAGCATCACTGTATCTTTGTGTATTTGTTCATTTTAAGTCATTGGCATGTTCTGGCTTTCCCACTTATTTATACATCTACTCAAAAGTTCATATACATGGGAATTTTTCAAAGATACTGCCACATTCCTCCATGAAAACCGTAGTGATGGTTCATATGAGAATCTTTAATGCTACTGATGAATTTTACAGATCTATACAGGAGTCCAGGTGTAGCACTGTGTGTTAATGCTCTGAACTGCAAAATTGGTTTGAATCTCGGCAGTTCAAGGTCACCAGCTGCTCCTTGAAAACCCAAAACAGGATTTGGGTCAGAACCAGCTCGATGGCACTTAACAACAATAACAACAACAACACAAAGACTATAGTCCTGGTGTGACATTGTAGGATAAGCACTGGGCTGCTAAACAAAAGTCAGCAATTCAAATCCACTAGCTGCTCCTCAGAAACTGTATATGGGGTCACAATGAATCAGAACCAACTCAATGGTACTTAACCAACAATAACTTCTTTTCGGGCTGTTTTAATCTCCATAAATTCTATTTTTAAAAAATTGTGGAAAAATTCTACTCTTTTAATTCTATTTTACCCAATTTTTTGAAGCCCCCTATATGCATGGAGGGAGTCCTGGTGTGGCGCTGTGGGTTAATGAGCCAGACTGCAAAGCCGTTTGAACTGCAAGGTCAGCGGTTCAAGCTCACCAGCGGCTGCTCCTCTCAGAAACCCTACACAGGGTCACTATGGGTCGGAATCAACTCGACGGCACTTCACAACAACAACAATATGCATAGAGAGGAGTCTTGGTGGCACTGTAGAATAAGCACTTGACTGCTAACTGAAAGGAGGTAGTTGCTGTTGCTGTGTGTCATCAAGCTGCTTCCGACTCATAGTGACCCTGTATACACAGGGTTTCCAAGGCTGCAAATCTTTACAGGAGCAGACAGCACATCTCATCCCACAGGGCAGCTGGTGGGTTCAAACCACTGATTTTGTGCCTAGCAGTACAGTGCTTATCCTACAAAACCACAGCGGTCCCTGTAAGCTAGTCAGTTCAAACTCACTATCCGTTCTGAGGGAGAAAGATGAGGCTTTCAGCTCCCGTAGAGATTTACAGCCTCAGAACCCACATAGGGTTGCTATTGTTGTTGTTAAGTACCGTGGAGTCAGTTCCGACTCATAGTGACCCTGTACAGGGTTTCTGAGGCTGTAAATCTTTACGGGAGCAGAAAGCCTCATCTTTCTCCCGTGTTACAGCTGGTAGTTTTGAACTGCTGACCATGAGATTAGCGGCCCGATTCGTAACTCCTATGCTACCAGAGCTCCTTAGGGTTGCTATTGGTCATCATCAATTTGATGGTAGTGAGTTTTGGTTTGGATTTACATGAACAATCTAGGGTTTAGAGTACAGTCAAAGAATTGACTTATGATCGAAAAGTAGTAATCATAGATAAAGCTAAGATGAGCTAAATTGTCCAGGCTACTCATAAAAGGTAGGAGGAGATATAGCTGAGATCTCTGGATATACAGAAAAGGTTTCAAATAAGTTCTGACTGACTTACTTTGACTTCTACTGAGGAAAGATTTTTAAAAGTGGGCCTAAGTTGAAGCAAATGATGTACAGTACGTGAAAGGAAGGGTATCATGTTAACAAAGATGTTAAACACTGGATTAAGTGACCGAAACTGTGGGAGGATTTTATTCTCTGGGGCATCTTTAAAAAATAAAGGAGATTAGTACCTAGGATTTAATTTAGCAATAAATACACAACACCTTTGTGGAGAAAAATGTTAAGCTCTACCGACAGACCCAAAAGAAGACTTAAATGAAGTATATACAAGGGGGCATCCAAAAGTTCATGGAAAAAAGAATGAAAAGACAATGGAATTTATCCATAAACTTGAAACCCCATTGTATGTTCAAGGATAGAATGACTTACAGGATATCAATCTTCTCTTATTTACCTATAAAGTCAATGCAATTTCAATAAAAATTTCAACAGGGTGATTTGAGGAACACAGACCGATTCTAAAATTTATACTGTTAGGAAAATTTAAAAAACAAAAAACAACAAAGGAGACTATGTTGTTTAATACCATGTTGTAATACCATGGTATTACAAATGGTGTGAACTGGCACGGAAACCTGCAAACAGGCAATCAAGCAGATGTATACAGATAATAAAGGTATCATCCTAGATCAATGGGGAAAGGGTAAGTTGTTTGTAGATGGTATTCAGAAAGGTGAAATATGGAAAACTAGCTCTGTATCTCACACTACATATATACAAAGGTAAACTCCAGATAGAGTAAGAACTTAAATAAATGTAAAAGACAAAATTATAATACTAGTAAGAAGAAAATGTACAGTAATAACTTACTTAGTAAACTTGAGGTGAGATGGTTTTCTTAAACAATATCCAAATTGAAAATGGATAGGTTTGACCACTTCAAAATTAAGAATTTCTGTTCCATGAAGGGAACGATCTAGACAAGTTAACGGGGAGCGACAGTCTGGGAGATCTTTGCAGTCTCTGAAACCAAACCAAGGAGCTCTGTTGGCACTGTGGGATAAACACTGTGATATGCTGACTGCAAGGCTGGCAGTCCAAACTCACCAGTCCCTCCTCAGGAGGAAGATGAGGCTATCTGTTCCCATAAAAAGGTGCAGTCGCAGAAACCAGAGAGAGAAGTTCGATTCTATCCTATAGGGTCACCATGAGTCAGAATTGACTCAACGGCAGAGGGACTGATAAGGAATAACATCTAGAATACAAATGGGAGAGGAAACCAATTTCTAAAAATGGGCAAGAGCTATGAGGAAGCAGTCTTTGAAAGAAGGAATCCAAATGTCAGACAAGCACAGTGAAACCTCTGAGAGCCAGGACACATTAGGACCACCTTGTTTTTCTGGAACTCTTATGTCTGCCATCTTTGACAGGAGGCAGGCTTACCATTTTTCTATCTCTTCTTTCGTTATTATTGGTGTTAGGTAACATCAATTTGGCTCTGACTCATGGCAACCCTATCCTATGTACAACAGAACGAAATACTGCCCAGTCTTGCGCCAGCTTCACAATTGCTGTGTTTGGACCACTGCTGCTGCCACTGTGCCAGTCCATCTCCTTGGGGATCTTCTTTTTCATTGACCCTCCACTTTACCAAATATAACGTCCTTTTCCAGTGACTGGTCCCTCCTGATAATATGTCTGAAGTATAAGACATGAAGTCTTCTCGTTCTTGCTTCTAAGGGGTATTCTGGCTGTACTTCTTCCAAAACAGATTATTTGTCCATGATGCTTTCCAACACCATAACTCAAATTTATCTATTTTTCTATGGTTTTCCTTATTCATAATCCAACTTGCACATAAATATGAGGTTACTGAAAATACCATGGTATGGGTCAGGCATACCTTAGTTCGCAAACATATTATCTTTGGTCTTGAATACTTTAAAAAGGTCCTGTGCAGCAGCTTTGCCTAATGCAATATGTCCTTTGATTTCTTCACTGCTGCTTTCATCAGTGTTTATTGTGATTCCAAGCAAAATGAATTATTTGACAATTTCATTCTTTTCTTTATTTATCATGATGTGATTTACTGGTGCAGTGAGTGGTGAGGAATTTTGTTTTCTTTACATTGACATGCAACCCATACTAAAGGCTGTAGTCTTTGATCTTCATCAGTAAGAGTTTTAAGTCCTCTTCTCTTCCAGCAAGCAACATTGTATCATCTGCATATCACATGTTACAAGTCTTCCTCAAATCCTGATGCCACATTCTTCTTCATATAATCTATCTTCACAGATAATTTGCTCAGCATACAGACTGAATAAGTATGATGAAAGAATACAACACTGATGCACACCTTTCCTGATTTTAAACTACTCAATATCCCCTTACTCTGTTCAAACATCTGCCTCTTGGTCTATATACAAGTTCCCTATGATCAGAATCAAGGATTCTGGAATACACATTCTTAGTGTTGTCCATAGCTTGTCATGATTCACACAGTCAAAAGCCTTTGCACAACCAATAAAGCACATCTTTCTGGTATTCCCTATTTTCAGCCAAGAACCATCTGACGTCAGGAATGATATCCCTAGTTCCATGTCCTCTTCCGAATCTGGCTTAAGTTTTTGGTAGTTTCCTGTTGAAGTACTGTTGCAGCTGTTTATTACCTTCAGCAAAATTTTATTTGCATGTACTGTGAATGAAACTGTTCAATGATTTCAACATTCCGTTGGGTCACCTCTCCTTGGAATGGTCACAGATATGGATCTCTTCCAATCAGCTGGCCAGGTAATTGACTTCCAAACTTCTTGGCACAGATGAGTGAGTGCCTCTAGTATTGTATAAGTTTGTTGACAGATTTTCATTTGTATTCCATCAGTTCCTTGAACCTTGTTATTCACCAGTGCTTCAGTGCCGCTAGGCCTTCTTCCTTTAGTACCATCGGTTCTTAATCGTATGCTGCCTCTTAAAATGGGTGAACTCTGAGCAGTTCTTTTGGTTCAGGAACTCTGTATATCTCTCCTTTTAGTGGGAACGATTTGAGTTTGTCTTCCCTGACAAGTTTCCAAATGACACAGGTTCTGACTTTTGCAGGTTTTACTTATCTGAAGGAAATGCTCAATCTCAGAGCAGTAGGGAGCTCAGGGCCACCTGGGTCTTCATTACCTGAGGAGGACAGGTAAAATGTGGCAAACACATGCAGCAAAGCTACTAGGCAGCACACAGAAGCAAAGAAATCTTTAAAAGGCTATGTTGGGTGACAGAGGCATAGTAGAGTAAAACCCACAAAAGCTGGAGAGTGTGTCATGTCAAAACCTGTGAGAGAAGGAAAATGCCAATATCTTCCACTTGAAATGAGTGTAGAAATGTGGTAAGACTGTGCCTTGTCTAAGGCTGAAAACTTGTCAGACCCCCAAAATAAGGCAGTCCCGTCAAATTCCAGCTCTCAGAGATTTCATTATATTATCTTTGAAGATTAAAAATACTGTATTTTTCAAGGATCTGTATGAGGACATATACTGAACACTTTACACTGAGAAACTATGTGAGGATGAATGGTTGCCAGGGGCTGGGAGAGGTAAGTGATTGCTGACAAGTATAGAAATCTTTGAGAGGTGATGAAATGTTCTAGAATTAGACAGTGGTGTTAGTTGTAAAGGAACCCTGGTGTCACAGTGATTAAGCATTGTGCTCCTAACCAAAAGATCAGCAGGTTCAAACCCAGCAAGCCACTCCACAGTAGGAAAATGAGATGGTCTGTTCCCATAAAGATTTACAGTCTCGGAAACCCTAAGAAGGGTTCTCGCTTGATTGATGGCAGTGGGTTTTTGGTTTTGATGGCTGCAAAATTGTGTAAGTATACGAAATGCCAGTGAATTGTACACTTCAAAAGCGTGAAATTTATGGTGAGCAATCAGACCTTAAGAAGCCCCAGTGGGGTGATGGGTTAAGCACTGGGCTCCTAATTCAAAGCTTGGCAGTTCAGACACACTCGCCACTCCAAGTGAGAAAGATGAGGTGGTCTGTTCCTCAAAAACCCTAAGAAGCAGTTCTGCTACATCCTGTAGTGTCGCTAAGATTTGGAATTGACTATGTGGCCATGGGTTTGGGGGTTTAATTAGGCCTCAATATTTAACAACTAAAGAACCCTAGCTCATCCAAAGCCCAGTATTCCAAACCTCATAGGAGGAGATTTCCTCGAGTGCCAGCCAGAACACACTCCAGCACAAGGTCTTTTCCCCTCTATCCCCTCCTTCAAATTTTCTAGATATAAATATGCCAAGAAAATGTACCCTTTTCTTAATCACCTGGTCCCTTCTCCAGGTGTATTATCTGCATTGAAGCTATTGAACTATGGGTAATTCTGCCTGCCTTTGAATTTTTGCTCCACATTCATTAACCACAAGAGTTTAGGCAAGTGTACTTAAATTCACTGAGTTTCCTTATGTAAAATGGGGCTGGTGGATCTATAGAATAAGCTCTGGACTGGTAAGTGCAAGGTCAGAGGTTCAAACCCACTAACTGCTCTGAGGGAGAACAATGAGGCTGTCTGCTCCTGTAAAGATTTATAGTCTCAGAAACCCTATATAGGGTCGCTATGAGTCATAATCGACTTGATGGCAGTAGGTGTTTTGGTTTTCCTATTTTACCTACCTCACTGGGATACCATGAGGGTTCAATTAGCTGATGATTATAAAGGGCTTAGCAACAGCGCTTGGAGAAAAAGAAATGCTCAATATATGTTATTAGTTCCCATTGACTCAGCTCGGACTCATGGACATCTAACAAATGAAATGTTCTCCAGTCCTATGCCATCATCACTATCCTTGGCATGTTTCAGCCCATGATTGCAGCCAATGTGTCAAGCTGGCCCTCAACTTGTCAAGCATGACATCCTTTCCCATGGTTGTTCCCCATTGGACCAAAGTAAGAGAGTCAAAATCTTGGACAAGAGTCTGTGATATTTAACAGTTTCATTGACTGATTTTTTGGAAGAAGATTTCCAGGCCTTTCTTCCTAGTCTGTCTTAGTCTTGAAGCTTCACTGAAACCTATCCAATATGGCTGAGCCTGTTGGTATTTGAAATACTAGTGGCACAGCATCACAGCAACACGCAAGAAACCACAATAGGACAAAGTGACACACGGGTGGTGGTGGCAATAAACCACAATAAATTGTGGTTGCTGTGCAGTGAATTACTCTTCTACTCATAGTCTTTATCATTCCCACCACACAATGCTTTTGTTCTGCTGGGTCTGGGTAAGAAGGGGTGGGAGAAGGTGCTGAAAGGATGATATGGTTGATGCAACTGTGACTGTTAACAGAGTTCACAGAGATTGTAACAACGTGGAACTCAGCAGCAGGAGGGGAGATCTCACTACCATCAAAGAACAAGAGCTAGGAGTGGACTGTGTCCTTTGGATCCCAAGATCCCTGTGTCCTGGACCTCCTTGGCCTACAGAGACGTGGCAGGAGAGCAGCAGCAGAACCAAGAGCATGAGCCAGAGTGAGTTTGGGCAGGAGGCCTGCTTGTAGAGTGGAATGTCTTCACGCACTTAATGAAGGGAGCCAGGTTTGCCGGCACACAAAACTAAAGACAAGCGCCTTCAGGCTGAGGCGTATGGTGGTGTGTCCTTTTGGTGGGCATTTATCAGCAGTGGGGCAGAAAGAGACCTACTTATGGGCACAGCTGAGCATTTCAGACCCAGAATTGTAACCCGCTAACTTCCCTACTGAACCCCAGAACTGGGAGTGTGGTATCTGAGTTCCGTGCGGCCAATGCAATGGATTATCAAACCCAAATGAGTAGTAGAGTGTCCCGTGTCATGAGAGGGATGGTTGCTTCATTTTTATTTTTCCAATTGTCATTTCTGCTTTCCATAAAGTCCAGAGTGAGTGCTACTGTGCAGAGACTATGTGATCTGTACAAGTCCCCGGCCCTTATGAGGCCTTCATACAATGACACGTGTGTTTATAATGGACTGACTGCACAGTAAGGACATACATGCCATTAGAGATCACGGAAGGTCGAACTTGAGTTGGCTTCATAGAGGTCACTTTGCATCTCACCTTTCTGCATCCACTGTAAGGGAGTGAAGCCCTGAAGTGGGTACCTAGGGTCTGGCAAGTTCACATGCCAACATTACCAGTGTGCCACGGGTAACAAGGAACTCAGTGAACCAGCCATTTTATTTGGGGGTTCTGTAGAAGGCTTCAGACCACTGGTGCAGTTTCAGAAGAAAGCCTGGGACTGACAATTTTGAAGGAGAACAGTGTAAGGGAACAATTCCCAGGCTCTGACAGCCTGCCCAGACCTACTGTGGCCTGACAAGAAAGCCATCTGTCCCTCCAGCCACCATAGCACGGCTTTGCGAAATCAAAGCCTTGTAATCATCATCTAACTAGGGCAAACTCAAGAGAGCCAGGTTCCTCACACACATCCAAGAGGAAAGCCCTGGGGCAATTTTTCCTGACCCACTTCAGCTATAGGAACAAGAACGTTTCCTTCTAGGAATTGAAGGGTATTAGGTTGAAATCGTAATCGGTTCTCTCTGTGTGGAAACGGTCTCAAGGTTGGAAAGGAATGATGTGATGAAAAGAAATGAAAACATTTCAATCTATAACAGTTACCAATATAATCAGTGAAGTGACCACAGCTATTTTAAGGGTCAAAAATACAATATTTGAAATCTGGAGTCATGGGTGACCTTGTAATTTTACCATATCTCACTCAGTTTATTTTTATACCTTACTTTGGTTGACCAATGACAAGAAATTCCTCATTTTCATAGATTTGTTGTTGTTGTTGTTGTTGTTAAGCACTGTCCAGTCGGTTTCTATGCATAGCAACCCTGTATAGTGTTTCCTATATTAAGGAAGACAGTAGAAGAATTGATGCTTTTGAGTTATGGTGTTGGAGGAGAATATTGAAAGTGCCATGGGCTACCAAAAGAACCAACAGATCTGTGCTGGAAGAAGTGTAGCCAGAGTGCTCCTTGGAGGCCAGGATGGCCAAACTTGGTCTCTCATACTTCAGACATATTGCCAAGGGAGAAGGATATTTTGTTTGGTAAGGTGGAGGGTCAGAGAAAAAGAAGAAGACCCTCAGTGAAATGGATTGGCAAAGTGGCAGCATCAATCGGCTCAAGTGTAGCAACAATTGTGAGATTGGCCCAGGACCGGGCAGTGTTTCGTTCTGTTGTGCATAATAAGGTCACTATGAGTCAGTACCGACTTGATGGCACCTAACAACAACAACAAATCATATAAATTGGGCATCCAAACTCAAAAAGACTGTTGCCACTGAGTTGATTCCAGCTAAAAGCAATCCTATAAGACAGAGTAGAACTGCTCTCAGGATTTCCAAGGCTGGAGTCCTAGTGTGGCACTGTGGGTTAATGCGCCAAGATTGCAAAGCCGTTTGAACTGCAAGGTCGGTAGTTCAAGCTCACCAGCTAGCTGCTCCTTGGAAACCCTACACAGTATCACTATGGGTCGGAAAGGACTTGATGGCACTTAACAACAACAATGTTTACAGAAGCAGACTGCCTCATCTTTCTTCACAAGTAGCTTGAGGGTTAGAACTACCGACCTTTCAGTTAGTAGCTGAGTGCTTAACCACTGTGCCACCAAGCTCATAACTTGGGCACAAATACAAGTATTTAAAAACAAAAAAACACTATGGATTCTCTTCTAACTGATCTTTACTCAAGGGATTCATTACACTAGCTCAGAGGTGCCCATGGTACAATGAAGCCCCCCAGCTGGATCAGCTGTGGCTCCCATGCTAAGCAGTTGTTGCTGTTGTTAAGTGCCGTCAAGTGGATCCTGAGCCATAACAACCCTGTATAGGGTTTTCAAGGAGCGGCTGGTGAGCTTGAACTACTGACCTTGCAGTTCAAATGACTTTGCAGTCTGACACATTTGCCCACAGCGCCACACCAGGACTCCATTCTAAGCAGTCAATCTTGTGTATAATCAGTCAACTATATTTATCCTAGACTGGTTTATTCCATAGTACTCTGGTCTCTTGAAACGTGAGCTCAGTTAGTGACCTATGAATATGAGCAGCAAGAGAAGCTGTTTCTAAGAAAATTAATATGAATGCTTGGGAGAATTCTGTAAAAGCAAGTTGCTTAAAGAAATTGCTATCAAAAATAAGTGTGGGCAAGACAATGAAAGAAGACTGGCCTGAGAATGATGTCGTAAATTTTGGCAGAAATTTATAAATATAAAATATAATATTTTATATTATAAAAATATAGTATCTTGTACTCAGGTTGCTTTGCAAATATTTTGTAACTTCTTGCTCCTCTTTGAAGAAACAAACACTGCAGCTATTTATGTACTTGTATTTACAGTGTACACATATATAACCTTCTACTTATGAAAAATCATGACAAAAGAAACTAGAACCAGGTTGGATAAAGGAGACTAGTGTGTAGATGCTGGGAAGATAAGTAAAATGCAAATGTGTGGGAAAACATTACTGAACACAGAGTACTCTTATCATTAAACTCTGGAGTCCAAGTACTTGGGTTCTAATCCAGGCGCCACCACTTAAAAGCTGAGTGGCCTTACTTAGCTTCACTGCCGCATCTATAAAACAGGGATAATAATGATAACCACATGCAAAGCCACTTAGCCCTAAGCCCTGCTGACAGTAATCATCGCTGCTATTAATTATCAGTGGTGTTGTTACTAATACAATTACTACTACAAACCCACACCAAACCCATTGCCAAGTCAATTCTGACTCATTAGTACCCCCATAGGACATAGCAGAACCTGTCCAATAGGGTTTCCAAGGCTGAAGTCTTTCAATAGCAGACTGCCACATCTCTCTTTTCAGGGTACAGGATGAATATTTCACAAAACAAAAAAAATCCACTTGAGAGTTAAAAGATACTTAAAGACTTTTAGCATAAACTGAGAAAGAACTGATTTTGTCCTCTGGCTTTTGGGCGAGCACCAAGATTGCAGAGACTTAGAACATAATAAAGAGTCCTGGTATGGTGCTGTAGGATAAGCACTTGGCCTGTTGGTTTGAACTGCAAGGTTGGCAGTTCAAACCTACTAACTGCTCCTCAGAAGCCCTATACAGCAGGGGTGGGGAGCCTTTGTTCTGCCAAAATTTACAACATCATTCTCACGCCATACAAAATTGTCAGTTTAAAAATAAGCCTGCTATATTTCGTAAAAAATGCACTGAACTGAAAGGTCGGCAGTTCAAATTCACCAGCTGCTCCTTGGAAACTCTACACAGGGTCACTATGAGTCAGAACTAACTCTATGACACTTAACAACAATATGATGGCGGGAACTTCAGCTGCCTTAGCAGGGCCAAATCAAATGATTTCGCTGGCTTTCCATGGCCTGTGGACCGGATGTTACCCACCCTTGCGATACAGGGTTGCTATGAGTTGGAATCGACTCAATGGCACTTAACAACAAAGAACACAATAAAGGTGCATTGCTGGCATTGTGGGTTAGGAATGGGCTGCCAACCACAAGGCTGACAGTTCACACTCACAAGTCTCTCTGAGGGAAAAAGATGATGCTTTCTCCTCCAGGAAACCCTACATAGGGTCACCATGAGTTGGAACCCACTTGATGGCAGTGGATTTTGTTTCGATCACAGTAAGCCTGCAGCTCTTAATGAGTCAATGGTGAACAGTGTTTTCTTGGTTGAAGGATAGCACTTCAGGAGTTAACAGTGGTTAGATAAAACAGGGGAAAGCCCTGCTTAAAAGCTTAACAGGTAGTGGCAAAACCAAAACAGAATTCACAGGAAGCAAGAGCTCATTGGAAACAGAGAATGAAAGGTCAGTTGGAGGAATTGTGGTTGTTGCTGTTATGTGCCGTGGAGTTGGTTCTGACTCATAGTGACACTGCACAGGGTTTCCGAGGCTGTAAATCTTTATGGGAGCAGAAAGCCTCATCTTTCTCCCATGGAAGAGCTGGTAGTTTCGAACTGCTGACCGTGAGATTAGCAGCCTGATTTGCAACCACTATGGTACCAGAGCTCCTTGAGGAACTTTAGTTAGCAAAAAAAAAAAAAAAAAAAAAAAATCCAGGGTTCCATTATCCAGTAGTTTGGTAGGAGTCAAGACATTATAATAAAATGTCTTCTCAAACATGTCCCCAAGATTCCTGTCAATGGACACCAACTCTCTGCAGCAGCTGTCAATCAAGAGTACAATGAGAACCTTTGTCTTGAGTCAGGTCGGTACACACACATGAGGAAGAGAGTCAGGGCACTTCTAAGGTTCCTAAATATTTGTTGAGTTGCTCAGGTACAGCAGGGCATTTTGGTGCATCTCATGGACATTTTGATGTTAGAAGTCACTGGTGTGCAATTCCAGACATCTGTACGTTGCCCCACACATTTAAGAACATCCATGATGAGCAAAGAACATTTTAGTGAAATGCATCACTTTAATTATATCAAGGGAGATCATTATTCAAGAGTTGTGGGGTAGAAAGGCAGAATTTTAATTTTGAAAGAAAAATAACACAGATTATAACAACATATCCCTTGTTAAGTGCCATAGAGTTGGTTCTGATCCATAGCGATCCTGTATAGGGTTTCCAAGGAGCAGCAGGTGAGTTTGAACCACTGACCTTGAGGTTCAAGCCGACTAACCAGCAGTCCAGCACATTAACCCACAAGACCACACTAGGACTCCAATACATTCCTTACTGCATCATAAACAAGGCTTTTGTGTGCTGGATTCTCTGACTGTAAGAGACCTTATGTTGTAAAGTCTTTCATGTTGTCAGAGTATTTCAGAACATAAGACTGACACTGAGGTGCTCCTAAATGTCAAGGGCTGGATGCAGACCACTGCCTGACTCCAACTACCCGCTCTTCAGAATGTACCCTGTCAGGTCCCTCCCCTCCAGACTAGCTGCTTCCCAACCACTTGACTTTGTCCTTTCTTCTCATCACTCTGGAGTGGTGTGGCGCTGTGGGTTAATGCACTAGACTGCTGGGAAGTCGGCTTGAACCTCAAAGTCAGCGGTTCAAGTTCACACTTACCAGCCACTAACCCATACGGGGTCACTATGATAAACCAACTGGAAGGCACTTAACAACAACTCACCACTCTGCTGCTGAGGTCTCCACACACCTCTACGGAAAATTGCCTGTCCTATTAAATCCTATGGATTTAACTGTGCCCCTACTCCTCAAATATGTATTATAAATCTTGCCCTCTATGCCTATGGCTCTAATCTCACTTGGGAATGGGCTATCTTTGTTATGTGAGCGAGGCAGGTTTAGCGTTAAAGTGCTCTTGAATCAATCTCTTGAGATATAAAATAGATTAAAAGCAAGGGAGCAAGCAAAACAGACTGCACTTAACAACTACAACAACAAGCAGAGACAGGGGAAGAGACATGCCATGTCATGGGGAGAGCTCGAAGGAACCAGTAAGCAGAAACTGAAGCACAAGGACCTTCCTCCCGAACTGAGAGGGAAAGCCTTTAGCTAGCACCCTAAATTTGAACTCTTAAACTTTAAAGAAAGAAATGTGCTCGTTAAAGCCTCCGCTTGTGGTACGTCTGTCATATCAGCACTAGGTAACTAGGAAGTCCTGTCAGCACCCTGAGCAGATTTACTTCCTCCTTCACAGTGCACGTCACTCGGATAATTATCTATGACCATAGTGGTGAGTCTCCCATTCCCCTAACTTCATCAGGTATGAGCTCAGAGTAGGTGCTCAATAAATAGGAAATTGTTGTCAAATACCGTCAAGTCGTTTCTGACCCATAGTGACCCTGTATAAGGTTTCCAAGGAGTAGCTGGTAAACTGGAACCACCGACCTTGCAGTCCAGTGCATTAACCTGCAAATGCTATATGATAGAAACACCTAAATTTCCCAGAGTATGCCCTTGCCCTTGTTCTACAGGTGATTGATAGTAAAATGCAAATGTGGTCACTTTCACTCACTGGAATATCATTCTGCTATTAAGAGACGTGAAGTCCTGATGCATGCTATAACACAGATGAATCTTGAAAACGCTACTTAGGTCAGTCACAAAAGGACAAATATTGTATGCTCTCAAGCTTATGAAATCTCAAGGATAGATAAGCGTGTAGAAACTAATGCTTATTAATGTTTTTCAGGGGCAGGAGTGAGGACAACATGGGGAAGCCATTGTTTAGGAAACAGTGGATTTTTGTTTATGGGGATGGGAGAGTTGTCAGCAACAGATGATGGTTGTACAACATAAACAATGCAGTTGATATCACTATATTGTACTTCTGAAAAATGCCAACTTGGCAAATGTTGTGTTCTATTTATCTATAAGTATCTATCTAAAACAACTTAAAAAATAAACTTTAAAAAAAAACAAAAAAGCAAATTTGACCCTGTCAGCCACCCTGTCTGCACAGAGGACAGACCATGGCCTCTGACTCCATCCACTATGAAGCCAAGCTCCCACACCTGTCCAGAGGGCAGCATTAGCCGAGGGAGGAGCTGAGTGAGGTCAGCAAGCTGTATCACGCCAATATAATGTCAAGGCATGCCAGCTACCCCAGGAGCTCTTAAATGCCTGAGCCTATCTCCTAGGAACCTCAGAGTATGCCACAAGGACCTCTGGGTTAGTCCTTCACAATCCAAACTTTAAGCAATCTCTCTTCCCGACACACTTCCCCATCTCCCACCACTGTCTTCTTCAGCCTGGACCCTGCCAACCGTTCCTCCACTCAATTCCAGGGCCCCACCCAACATGGTCCCTCAGGAGCCAGAAGAGCCCAGATAAGAGGCACTTTCATCAGCCTCTGCTGATGACCTTTTGTGGCTATTACAACAAAAGCCTGGGAGCTCCCACCAATCTGTGTCTGCCTCCCTCTGCAACCTCACCCACCGGCCAGTCCTGGAACTCTGGCCTTCTTCATGCACTTGATCTCTCAGGGTCTCCACACTCGCTGGTTCCTCAAGGATCACGCTCTTTCCCCACTGTTTTCCATACCTGGTTCCTTCTCAGCTACCGGTTTTCAGCTGCCACTTTCCTTGACTTCCCATGCATCCAAGTCGACTAGCCTTCAACTTGGCTCCCTTAGTCTTTACACCAATGGACAAACTATCTGCAACTATTTGATCTGTTCACTTGTTATCTCCCTACCTAGAGCGGACGTGTTATAGGAGCGGAGGCATTACCTTGTTCTCTATATTATTACCAGAACCTGACACAGGAAACCTAAAAAAAAACATTGCAGTGGAATTGATTCTAACTCATAGCCAACCTGTAGGATGAAGTACAACTACCCAATCAGGTTTCCAAGGCTGTAGTCTTTATAAAAACAGACTTCCACATCTTTCTTTTGTGGAATGGTTCATGGGTTGGAAAGACCCACCTTTTGGTTAGCACTATGTCGTCACTGGAGCTCCATACATACATGGAACCCAGTGAAAACTCAAAAATAAATAAATTAAAAAAAACTATACCATCAACTTTTAATTTTATTAATATGCATAATTACTGCAAGTTCAGCAGTTCAAGCTCACCAGCTGCTCTTCCTAATC
>NW_006408524.1:14005709-14033856 GCF_000296735.1 Chrysochloris asiatica
ACACACACACACATATATATATGCACACACACACACACACATATATATGTACACGTATACACATATATATGGAGTCCTGCGCTGTACTGCAAAGTTTATTTGAACTGCAAAATCAGTTTGGACCACAAGGTCAGCAATTCAAGTGCATCAACTGCTCCTTGGAAACCCTATACAGGGTTGCAATGGGTCGGACCCAACTTGATGGCACTTAACAACTATATATATATATATATACACACACACACACACACACATATATATATATACGTATATGTGTGTGTGTGTGTTGTGTGTGCCTGCAAATCAGTTCCGACTGATAGCTGATAGCAACCCTGTACAGGGTTTCCAACTACCAACTTTGCAGTTAGTAATCCAGTACTTATCCTACAGCACTATATATATATTATATATATGTGTGTGTGTGTGTGTGTGTGTGTGTATGCACATATATGTATAGATAGTTGTTGTTGCTGCTTTTGTTAAGTGTCTTAGAGTCAAGTCTGACTCATAGCAACCCTTTATAGGGTTTCTGAGGAGTGACTGGTGGGTTTGAACCACCAACCTTATGTTTAGCAGTCCAGTACTTAGCCTACAGTACAACACTGGGATTCCTTTTATATATGGGGGTGGTAGTGTGTCATGGAGTCGGTTCCAACTCATAGCAGCCCTGTACAGGGTTTCCAAGGCTGTAAATCTTTATGGGAGCAGAAAGCCTCATCTTTCTACCATGGGACGACTGGTAGTTTCAAACTCCTGACCTTGCAGTTCGCAGCCCGATTCATAGCCACTGTGCTACCAGAGCTCCTTTGTTACTATTTTAAATACATATATGTATGTTGTTGTTGTTGTTGTTATGTGCCATGGAGTCGGTTCCGACTCATAGCGACCCTGTACAGGGTTTCCAAGGCTGTAAATCTTTAAGGGAGCAGGAAGCCTCATCTTTCTCTTGAGGAACAGCTGGTAGTTTCTAACTGCTGATGTTGCTGTTTGCAGCCCGATTCATAACCACTACACTACCAGAGCTCCTATATATATATACTATTAAACACCAGATCTTTCTATCAGATCCAAAACAGGCCCATCTTTCTTGAAAGTCAAAAATAAACCCCAAGTCAATTTAAAAACAAACCAAAACAAGATAGATCGTCAGATAGAGAGACAGATAGAATTGTTGATTAGTGCCATCGAGGCAGTTCCAACTCATAGGGAATACATATATATATAAGGAGTCCTGGTGTGGTAATGTAGAATAAGCACTGGACTACTTACACACACATACATATATTCACATATATACATATATGTTGTTGAGTGCTGTCGAGTTGATTCCACTCATAGCGACTCTATATATGGTTTCTGATGACAGTTGGTGGGTTTGAACTACTAACCTTGCCTTCATCAGTCCAGTGCTTATCCTACAGCACCACACCAGGATATATATATTGTTGTTGTTGTTGTTATGTGCTGTGGAGTCCGTTCCAACTCATAGTGACACTGAATGAAAATGTCTAAGGCTATAAATCTTTACAGGAGCAGAAAGCCTTATCTTTCTCCCATGGAACAGCTGGTAGTTTCAAACTGCTGACCTTGAGGTTGGCAGCTCGACTTATAACCACTATGTTACCAGAGTTCCATATATATATGGGCTTCAAAAAGTTTATGGGAAAATTCCATTATCTTTCAATTCCATTTTCCCACAAGCTTTTTGAAGCCCCCTCATGTGTATATATGTGTGTGCGTACCTGTTGAATGAATGAATAAATAATAAAATGAGGAACCCCTTAGAAAATAAATACTATTAAACACCCCAGAAATCTTGATATCAGATCCAAACAGGCCCAGCTTTCTTGAAAACCAAAAGTCACACCTTTCCCTTTGGGGAAATACACCCCAAGTCATTCCCACACAAGGACCTCCCTTCATCCACGTTGTTGTCTATCATTAACCTCAGCAGTTCTATCACCACCCACCTTTCTCTCTGGAAATGGCCCAGCGCTCCTAGTCAGGAAACCGGAACTCCATCTTGGAGCTGGTCCCAAGGTCATGGACTCACCACTTGAAGGGCGGGTGGAGGGGCTCTGACACCCTCTGGGTCTACTCCACCTCTGGCCCCAAGCCCTGACCTTCAGGAAAACAATAGCAGGAAGAGTCCAGGAGCCTCGGAGGTCTGACACTGTGCCAGGGGTGGAACCCTACCTTTCCCAAGCCACTGATACCTGGCCAGCTTATGACTCCAGACAGTGAGGGGACTGTGGGTGGTACCCGGATCTGGGGACACTTTGGGGAAAGACATTCTCCTCCCCACTTGGAAGTCAAACAGAACTGCCTGGCTTCAAATCTTGACTCTCACATTTATATTTCTGAAGGCCACACGGATACCACTTAATTTCTCTGAGCCTCAGTGTCTACAGCTGTCAAAATAGATCCCGCAGTTTCTTCTTTAAGAACATTGCTGGGCATTTTGTTCTCAGATATTATGTCTGGCATCATCCACCCACCCTGACTTCCTTCAATCCCTCAGAATGAGCCTGTTATTCATAAGGGGGAAATCCAACCAATCATGCTCGGTGACTTACCCCAACAATTTGAGTTTACCATTGTTTTGATTCTGAACCATTCAAAGTGACTCACATTTACTTTTATCTTTTATGGCCAAGCTGATTCCTAAATTTGGCTTATGATATACACATCAAGCATTCAATACATATTTTTCAATGAATGAAAATGTTTATTTGCCTATGTCTGTAATGATGAGCTACGTTTATATTGAGCCTACTCTTCAAGTCTAATATACTAAATTCTCTTTATTCAAAATCAGTGTATATTGCCAGACCCCAATCCATTTTGTGCTTTGAAAGTGCAGACAAGTGACAAGAAAAGAAATCTACATCATTGTAAGGTTAAAGATTTTGACATTCAAGTTTCCTTCTGATATAGGTCCTGGGAAAAATGAGCAACTGAAATTTTAAATCTCATTTCTTTGAGAGATTATCTGTCAGTTCCCCCATGGTTTATACTTTCAGTAAGCAAAGAACTTTTTAATAGAACAATTCGTCAGGGGAGAGAGGGAACAGGCATAAAACAACTTCATTCCATATGTAGGCTGTCACCAAATTTTACAAGGAAATTCAGCAGAAGCATTCCTCCTTGCTTCATAAACACCAAACAAGGAAACATATTACCTAAAACTGAGATTTGGCAAAGGAATGTGAGGAAATCTATCAGTTCTCTGCTATTGGGCTGGTTCCAAGTGATTGTGTGGTTGGTGGCCTAGCTGTGTAAATCCTACCTCAGGCTGCACCGCAATCAGTTTCTTAGAGCTCATTCATGCTCCTCCACCAAGGCAGCAGCATCTCAGAGCAAGAGCAGGCTCTGTCTCCCACACCATCCAGGCACTTTCCAGTCGAAGAAAACATGCCTACTGCAGCAAACTCAAAGAAAGGAAAGCTAAGAGGCAGCTATTCCCTTTGTAAAATGGCCCAAAGGTTTCTTTAGAATGGGATTTCATTTAAGAAAATATGCCTGGCACACATTTTGGCAATGCCCTTGATTAGGCAAAACATGGGACGCCTGAACAAGAGGCAGAATAAGGTGGTGTGCTTACCAAATATAGAAAGGTGCAAGAGTAAGGATCCAAAGTCAGAAGGTGGGCCCTACTCCCAGCTGAGTCACTAACAAGCCATGTGAGAGAACAAGTCATTTAACGTCTTTGGCATTCATTTCCTCACCTGTAGATGGAGATTCATTAATAAAAGTAGGCATTATCTAGTCCCCAGAGTTACTAGGACAATCAAATGGATGTGAAAGCTGCTGGAAGATATAAAGGCACATCCCAAAGTCAGAGTACCCTAGTAGCACACGTGTACATATATGTGCAAAGAAGACCTGCATCCACTCTTGCTCAAACTGAATGTATTTCCTCTTACTAATAAAGAGAATTGCTATGCAAAAGATGTTTTTGAGTCAGCATGCACATACAGCTTTCGGAGAATAGTTAATGCTGCCTTTAAGGATTTGAGATGCATTCCATCACAGCCTGCTCTCTTTGGGTGCCCTAGGACAGCAACACAAACACCCACCTGTGTGCATGCCTCCCTCCACAAGCTCTGCAGGGGATTAAGCCCTAAGCCTATTATTTTATGTTTACCAGACTCTAACAATATGCTAGGAGTGTCCAGAACACTAAATACATTGTGAACAGGTAATAGGAACCACCAACCCACAGGACAACAGGTGTCACCCAGGTGTGAGAAATGTGGCAGGGGCTACAGGTCACCTTCCCAGGTACTTAGAGGCACTCCCTTCTACACCCTTTAAAGTCTGGGTAAGTGCTTCCAACACCTTGTCTGAAGATAGCGGTTGGGTGTCTTCTACCAATCATCATCCCTCTAGGGAATTCAAAGGGGTAAAAATGGGACAAACCCTAATAATTCCAAGTGGGATACAGTCCTGAAGGGTCCTCCTTGGTGACCCAACTGCCCAATCCACAGGCTGCAGACAGGAGAAACTCTCGGCAGGTTATCTTTTATGTACTCTCCCACTCTCTACCTTTCACATTCATACATCCTAGAAGATGAACAAGACCCTCAAATCCTGACCAGAAAAAACATCATGGGGTTGCATGAGTATAGTGATAATTAGAACAGTGAAAGGGGAAAAAAAAAGATACCTGGAAAATCGCTATGAATTCACTGGCCTTGTCAGAAAAGCCAAAACAGAGAAAAGAGGTTTCATAGAGAAAGTCCAATGGACAAGTATACATCAGAAACACCCAGAAGAAAATAGTTGCAATCAAGTCATTCCCAACTCATGGCTCCAGATGGATCAGAGTAGAACTGTGCTCCATAGGATTTCCAATGGTTGATTTTTCTCAGAAGAAGATAGCCAGGTCTTTCTTCCAAGGCACCTTTTACTGGATTTACTGAACCTCCAACCTTTCAGTAGGCAGTCTGTACCACCCAGCAACCCCAAATCACCTGGAAGACATGTTAATACAGAAACTCAGAGTTTCTGATCAGCAGCTGCTGGTGCAGGCAGGGACCACACTCCACTGGGGCAACTTCAGGTCCGGATTCCATCATGCCTTTATGCTACTCCACCTCTATCCCGAAATCAAGTCTTAAAACTCCCAAAAGGAATTAAACAGAATTTCCTTCCGCTCCCCTTGTTCCATTCATACTCCCAAACTGCCATGGATGGAAAAGAACCATTACCAAGCTGTTCCTGAGTCTAGCTCCACTGGCATACAAGATGATTTTGCAGGAGGGAGTTAGGATGCAAAACAGAGGACACAGTTACGCAAGAAGAGTGTTCAAATGCTCCTCTGGCCCAGTGTATGTCCCCTTTCTCTCAGCGACAAGAACATGCCATGGAAACGTTCTGACCTGCTTTTCTCCTAGCTAATTTATCATGGGGTCTTGTCACAAAGCACAGTGATTCCCCACCATGTTACCAAACTGCCACCCTACCAGCCTCCCCAACAACACAGGGCTAAGCAAAACACCAAGTAACGAACGACAGCGTAGTGTCCCTCTGGTGAGGGTCAGGGCAAAATCAAGACCAGGATCCAAGAATTCCTGGACTGGAGGGGACCGTTAAAATAGTTCTTTCCTTCCAAAAGCTGATTACATTAAAGTTTACAGTATACTATCTGACCCACAGCAGAGTTACTGCTACAATGATATTGTTCTGTTCTACAGGGGGTTAGCGGAAGTTCCTACGGAGAACTGTGTGTGAATAACGACCACACTGTGATGACAGCCCATCCTGTGATTCTCTGCTCCTTGGATTCAAATAGGGAAAGCTAGCAATGCACACACACACACACACACACACACACACGTCAGCTTGGCCTTTCCTGGCAGTGGGACAGGAGCGGTCACACAGATTTTGGGTAGCAATTGTGGGACTTAAAATCAATCTCAGGTGAAAGAAGGAAAAAGGCTGAAGAGTGATTCGTTCATAGTATTTTGGTAAATATAAACAGTGCATGTGTCAGCAAATACCTGGTCTTCAAGACGGTTTCGTGAACACAGATATGCATATCTGATGGAGCAAATACGTTTTCCCTTCCATATACAAACTCTAAGAGTTCCCCAGACTCAGAGTGTCCAGTGAGGTATTGTAAGTCAAATAACATTCAACAAAGCAGAAACACTGACACAGAAAAACCAATTGCCATTGAGCCGACTTCAACTCATGGTGACCCCATGGGTGTCAGAGTAGAACTGTGCTCCACAGGGTTTTTAATGGTTATTTTTTCAGAAGATCACCAGGTCTTTCTTCCGAGGCATCTCATGGTGGACTTGAACCTCCAACCTTTCAGTTAACAGCCCAGCGCATTAACAATTTGCACCAAAATGATGAATTCATCTCAGATATATTCCATTCAAGTCATGGGTCATAAGCCCAGACAGCTATATTCTGAAAGCTCTGCAACAGAAGGCGACCCCCAGTCTCAGGTGACATTATTGTCAGGAACCTCAAGAACACTGATGAAATATTCTTGCCCACCCCTCTATCCCCAAAATTCCACTCAAATACATCCCTAGATAAAATCAAGCAGTGCCAGGGCTGCCTTCACACTCAAAACCTTGGTGACCCTTGTGCTTACCTGTTTTCCAGGAGTGTCATGCATACCACCTCTCGTACCCCTGGGTTGTTGGCCTTCTCCACGGAGCAGCCTTGCAAGTTCCAGGTGGCGAGTCTCAGCACAGGCCGCCCATCCCTTGTACCTCCAAAGACTTCCACTGAGGGCCGAGTGGAGATGATCTGGGTGGGGCCCCCTGGCGGCAGGTCAAGGTCTTCACTCTGTAGGCTCAGTGAGGTGGGGCTGGGGTGGGGCTTGGCTGTAAAGGTCAGGCCCCCATTGGTGTGGGTGGAGGGGGGCCTGGACCTCTCGGCAAACACCTGGTGCCGAATCTTGTCCAGGAAGGAGGCATTGATACCGTTCATCCTCACTAGGTCCTCCACGCTGCGAAAGGGCCCGTGATCCCGGCGGTAGTCCACGATGCTGAGGGCCATCTTCTCAGTGAGGCCTCGCACACTCATAAGCTGAGCTGGGGTGGCTGTGTTGATATTGACACGTGGGGTGAGGGGCACCGTGGTGGCTAGGTGGTAAGGTTGCTGCTCAGTTACCAGGTCCCGCCGCAGGGAGCTGGGAGAATGCTGGGCAGAGCTGCCCTTGCTGCTCACACAGATCTCAAACTTGACCTGCTCGAGCTTGGTGGCACCCACACCGCTGACCAGGGCTAAGTCCTCTACCTTCTTGAAGCCTCCGATATACTCTCGGTACTCCACAATGCTGCGGGCCACAACACGTGTCACGCCTGGCAAGGTCATCAGCTCCTCCTCGGTGGCTGTGTTGATGTTGAGCCGCTCCTGGTTCACCAGGATGTTGCTGAAGTTGCAGGCTGCACTGAACTTGCGGTTATGAGACAGGTCTGAGGGGTCCCTGGGGATGGAGCGGTGGCAGCCCAGGGTGCTCCCCATGGCAGGCCAGGAGCAGGGGCCAAGGAAGGCCTCACCTCCACAGAACTTTCTGGCCAGGGAGCTCACTTAAAAGAAGAATGGAAGATTCAGGATTCAGAGGCTAAAGCAGCTACCAACGTCAAAGACCAAATCTTTCATGCCCAATGTCAAAAAGTACCTTTGACTTGGCAACCTGCAATCAATAAGCACACAGATCGACTCAATTAGTTAATCAATTTGCATTAGCACTCTCTATCTAGAGCTGGGGACTCCGTAGGATGAGCACCCAATCGAAAGGTCAGTTTGAACTGCAAGGTCAGCAGTTCAAACTCACCAGCCGACTCGTAGGTACTTAACAAAAACAATCTAGAGGGGGAGTTCTCAACCAGGATTCCCGAGCTGGTGGCTGTCCCTGAACACCTGAAAATGCACACACAGAGGCTGGCCATGTGAATTCTCAGGAGAGGTCCTGGTTTCATCGCACTGGAGTCCAAAAAGGTTAAGAAGCCATTCTGTTGGAAAGAGACCTATCATTCAATAGCCCAACGTCTCTACGATCCCCCTATCTACTCTGGCAGGGATCGTGCCATCTCGCCCCTACACTGGTCCCAACCCGGTCTCAGTTAAAAGGAGGGCGCACCCCCACCTCCGCGCCAGAGACTCAATGCCACCTGCAATTTGTGAGCTCCGTCCTCCCTGATGTGCGCGCTAAGAAAGGGTTTATCGACCCTAGACCGACCGACCGATCGTCCTCCGGCACCCGCACCCACCTCTCAGCCGCGCTTCCTGGGCGTCAGTCCCTCGTCCACCTGCGGCGCCGCCGAAGCCCGAGCCCAGCCCGGGACAGTCCGGGTCCCTGCCTTCAGCTCTGACACCACCCGGGTGGAGGTCAGTGGCCGGGAGCCTCGCTCCCACGAGAGAAACTCTCAGCTTCGTTCTCCTAGAGCCCGCAGGAGCTGCCCGGCTGCCCGGAGGCGGCGACAACAGAGGCAAAATCCCGACGCCTCGGCTGTACCAAGACTCGCGGCGTCGCTGCAGTTGCGTTTATCCAGGCAAAAAGTCCTGCGCGCAACTCAGATGCCGGCTCCGGCAGAGCCCTGTCCAGTCACCAGCAGCAGCGCCACCGCTCCCGCTCGCAGTCGGTGTCAAACCGAAGTCCTGGCGGTGCCACCCGCGCCTCCGCCGGCGCCGCGGCCACACCTCCTCCCGCCCCGCAACCCCTCCCCCGGGCTCCTGGGGGCACGTGGGGGCGGGGAGAGCGGAACCCCAGGGAGCGGAGGCGGGGCGGGTCCAGAGTGTGAGAGGCGGGGCATGAATCGCAAGGGGCGGGGCGGGGGACGGGCTGTGCAGATTGGAACCCGGGAGCGCGGGGCCGGGCCAGGGAGCACGGGGGCGAGGAGAGGACTGGGACAGCGAGAGACGGGGTTGTGGGGTGCGGGTGCGGGTGCGGGGCCGAGAGCTTAGAGGTGGAGAGCGGAATCCCAGAGCGCTGGGGTGAGGCCTGAGCGAACTAGACATCGGGTTATATGGAGATTGGGCTCCAGCGCTTGGCAGTCGGGGCAGGCCCTGGACCTGGGGCTGGAGCATCGGGAACTGGGCCAGAGAGTACTGGGGCAAAGGCGGGACGGGGGCGAGAATGTAGAGGCGGAGCTAGGGACCGTAGAAGCAGGCCGACGGCGCGGGGACAGACGCAGGTATTGAGAAGCTGGTCCTCAGGTCTCCCTTTCGAGCCCGCATTGCGGCCGGCGACCCTGCGCGCCCACCCAGCGAAGGTTGCACTGGATAGAGGCTGTTCAGCATCTTCCAGGGTGAGAGCTGCCGGGCTGCTTTTCGGCGGGCAGAGCCTTGCAGGAGAGAGAGGTGCATCGGAGGACGCGCGCGTCTAGCCTGTTTGGGGGCGCTCGAGGACGAGGGCCGAGTCTCTCCAGTGGGGAAGGCCCCCTGTGGGTCCGGACCTCCTCGCTCACTTCTGCAGTCTCAAGTTTGTTAGGGAAGGGAGCAAGCACAAACCAAAGTCAAACTGAGAACGTTCGAGAGGAGACTTGAACTTCATTGATTTCGACCTGGTTTCTTCCACTAGCGAGTTTCCTTTGTTGTGCACTCTGGAGAGATGTTCTCACACACCACCAGCAACTCGTGCTATTTATACATGGACCCACACATGCCATTTACAGTGTCGTTCATGTGTACATTTAGCAATATGAGTTTAGATGGATCTTGTATGCCATGCAGGTGGTTCAGACCTTTACGGGAGCAAAAAGCCTCATTGTTCTCTGAGGAGCTGCTGTTGGATTCGAACTGCTGATCAAGCAACCCAGCCCAGAACATCATTCCACTATGTGGATGTGCTTCCTTATTTAATCATTAAAAAGAAGGAAATGCTAGTTTGAAATGGAGTCTGCTTCTCAAAACTCTTCATTGTTTTTGGATCACGGTGCTATATGACAATGTAATTTAAGGTTACAGAGCCTGTTGCAATACAGTGGATATACTGAGGATTTGATTAAACAAGCCATGTGAGGTTACCTAACTTCAATCCTGATTTAGTATCCTCCTCTGAGGTTTCATCCTAAACTAATTTGACTGCTTCTGCTTTAAATTACAGGGACTAGGTCAGCAAAAAAGGCAACTCGGAGAAGGCAGAAAATACTGCCTTTCTGAGGCTTGTTCCCCCTCTATGTGCCAATGACCCTCTTGATTGCAAGTGACAGTCACCCAAGTCAACTTATCTTAAACAACAACTACAAAAGGAATTTCCTGATTCTCCTGTGAAAAAGTCAAGGAACAGATTTGTCTCTAGCCAGGCTACATCCAAGGGCTCAGATGATGTCAGCGGGACACAGCTGACTCCTTCATCTCTTGGCCTTGCTGGCTTTTGGCTTCGTTTTCAGGCAAGTTTTCCTTCTTTAGTAGCAATACTCATCTGTCTACCACTAGGCTATATCACACCACCCCTTTCTTCCTTTAAGGAGCCCTGGTGGTGTAGTGGCTTACATGTTGGGCTGCTAACCTCAAGATCAATGTTCGAATCCACCCTTTCTGCTCTTGAAAAGATTTACAACCTTGGAAACCTTACATCGGGTCACTATGAGTCACAATTGACTCGATGGCTGTGGATTCCCTCCTTTAGTCCTACTGTGGTAAAGGAAACACTTGATAAGTTTTTATGGCTATGGAAGGACAGTTCAAACCCACCAGCTGCTCCTCAGAAATCCTGTACAGAGTCATTATGAATCAGAACCGAGTTGACAGTGCCTAACAACAATATTGTTGTTAAGTGCCGTCGAGTCGATTCCCACCCATAGCAGCCCTGTATAGGGTTTCCAAGGAGCAGCTGGTGAGCTTGAACCACTGACTTTGCAGTCCAAATGACTTTGCAATCTGACGCATTAGCCCACAGCACCACACCAGAACTCCACAACATACCACCCAACAATTCCACCCCTAAGTATTTACCCCAAAGAAATGAAAGCATATATCCATCCAAGGAGCTTTACATGGAAAAGCCGACAACTAGAAACACCCCCAATCTATCAATGGATGAATATGCAAATTATGGTCTATCCATACAATGGAATGGAGACCTCTTCTGGTGTTATAGAAGGTCAATGGTTCAAACTCACCAGCAACTCCTCAGAAACCCTATACAGGGTTGCATTGAATCCGAGTGGCACTTCACAACAACAACATACAATGGAATACTGCTAAGCAGTAAAGACTGTGCAAATTAGGGTATATCCATACAAGCAATATTATAACAAGCAATAAAGATATAGTGGTGTGGCTCTGTGGGCTAATGCGCCAGACTGCAAAGCCATTTGAACTGCAAGGTCGGCGGTTGAAGCTCATCAGCTGCTCCTCAGAAACCCTATACAGGGTTGCTATAGATCAGAATCGACTAGACGGCACTTAACAACAACAACACTGATATATGCAGTATCATGGAGGAAGCTCAGTCATCACACAGAATGAAAGAAGCCATTTGAAAGAAGAGTACATTCCATTATTTAAACTGTAGAAAATACAGGCTATTTAGAGAGAAGATGGACTAGCAATTGCCTGGGAATGATGGTGGAAGGAGGAGCAGGAACTAGGAAATACTGGAACTAGGGACTAGATTAGAGGAGGCGCATCAGTGTGAAGAGAAGGAATTTCAAGGTAAGTTACCGAGTCAATTCCACCTCACAGTGACCCTAGAGGATTACTATGGTTTCCAAGACTGTAAATCTTTATGGGAGCAAACAGCCTCCTCATTCTCATCATTCAGTTGGTGGGTTTGAACTCCTGGCCTTGTAGTTAGAAATCCAATGATTAACCCACAAACCACCAGAGATCCTTGAAGGGAAGTAGAGTAGCCCAAATAGAAGTTGAGTCTGGAGTAGCTAACAGAAGAGAACTCCTTAGGGGAAATATGGCAACAGAGCTGAATCTCTCCAAGTCGATTAAGGGTAATGAGACGGGAACAACTCAAAGAAATATCAGAATCTGGAGTGACCCAGGGAAGTATCTGACTTTCAAGGATCCATAGCAAGATTGGGAAATTTGCTAAGGGACCTATTATACAGGAGATGGGGACTTGAGCCTATTTGACTCTTGAGGGATATTTAGGGCTCCACTGAACACCTAAGTTACATGAATGTGTCAAAGGACACATGGTTTCAAAATCCAGTGCTGCCCTTGTGTCCACTGCTCCTGACCACATAGCTGTAACCTAGGGCTTAGGTCAGGATAGACTCAGGTCATTGGCCTTTTGCTTCCTAATCAGCAAATTCAAAAATAAAAGATATTCATGGAGAGGGATGGCTTGTAGAAGGTAAGAAGGGAAAGCAGTTTTAAATTTTCGATATCTGCAGTCCATGATGCAGGCACTATAGATACCGTGATGAGCAAGATCCCTAATTCCTCTCTTCGCAGAGCTGTAGATGAGCAGGAATACAGACATTAAATCAGTAAGAGCTGTGCATTTAAAACATGGTGGGAGGGGGGTGAACAGAGGTTATTGCTGTGAATTAAAAATAATGTTGTCTAGGAGATATCAGTAGGAGTCCTGGTGTGGCACTGCGGGCTACTACACTGGATGCAAGGTCGGTTTGAACCGTAAGACCCGTGGTTCAAACTCACCAGCTGCTTCTCTGAGACCCTATACAGGGTCTCTATGGGTTGGAACCGACTCGGCATTCAACAACAAGGAGATATCACTGGGAAGTGAGGGTCAAGATAAGATTTGAAAGATGAATTATGCTCCAATCTCCAGTCCCCAGGCCTTCATTTCCCGTCAATACTGTTTGGCCAGGCTACTGACAGTTACCAGGCACCAACACTTGTACGTGGACCAACCTGTCCTAAATATCACTGTGACAAATAGTACAGGAAGCAACATCTTCTTTTGGTGTGACTTCAACAATAGACTTGTCTATCTCTACCGAAGTAAACTCTTCATGTTTCCAAACTGATGAAACATAGACATTGATAATATACATTGAAATTTCTAAACCAGACCCTGCCTCATTGGGTATCGTAGCAGAGGATGGCATAGAACAACCATGGAAGGACACCATGGTGAATCGCAAGGGACATTTCTTTAGACTCCATGCTTTATCATGGAAGTATAAAGACACTCAATCATGAATCCGACCATCAGGAGCATTTCAACAAGTTCTCTAAAAGCTTGTAGCGGTGTCACACTATTTGTCAAGAGGTCGATCTGCTGGTAGAAACTGAGTATCTACTTCTTCTGGTCAGATACTAGACATGAAATCATTTGTACATACAAACATGCATCTATTTTGGTTTTGCTAAATGGCTTCGCAATAAAGCCAATACCAGGTATAAGCAGTGCCTCAATCCACAATTTCCTGGAACCCAGAAGTGTTCGTGGTTCTTCCTTTAGTGGAGTTGGCCTCCTCCCAAGGATGTAGATTCAAAGGCAAGGATGAAACTTGAGCATTGCTAATCAGGGTTTCTTTGCATCAAATTCCTCTTCTAAAACTCAAATGTATCTGATATATTGCTTTATTTCATGGCTGATAATTGAAGGCCTTTGTAATTTCTCTTCTTCTTAAATGCCTTTCCTAGTTGGCATTTTATTTCTTAGGGTGCATCAGGCTGGAGATTATTGTGGCAAAGGGCCAACAAAATAAGATAGCTCTATTTACAGCACAGAAATGGAGAACATTTACCATCAGAGGCCACTGGGAATTATTATTACAGAAAATATTATTCATTAATCTTTAATGCTGATGCGATGACCATGATAACACTTAGGAAATCTAGCTCCCTTTTACTTCCAGTTAGTTTCAGACTTGCACTTGTTCAGATAATAGTTTATTTTTTCTTGTTTATTGAATTTGAAAGTTTGTAACATCTTCTTGGTTGGATGTATTACTTATGTTTTTGAGTATCTTATGGGGAAATTCCCTTTAACACAAAATAATCCAGAGTCAGGAGAGGGGATGAAGCAACTATTCCTAGTTTGTGACAAATCAGGGTTTTGTATTTGAACTTTGCACTTCTGAGAATTGGGTAGTAAGGTTCTTCAGCCAAACAGTAGGGAGCAATGACTTGGGGTGGGGAGGGAGGTCGTAAATGAGAGGGCCAGGACAAGGCACTGCTGGCTGGGACTTGGGGGAGGGAGGAAAGGCTCTCCTATAGAAAGTCCTGGACAGTCTGATTGGCTACTACAAGAACAAGCAATCAAGTGCCTTCAGGACAAACCCCCTCCTAAGACTGAAACTCAAAGGGAATACACAAGGAGGCATGTAAGCTTGCTGGCGACCATGTTGGTCTACTTTTGAGAGGAAGTGGGGGGAAAGCAGCAATGAAGAGGAGGGCTGAGTCTGACCAAATTACATAGACCCCCATCGACCTGAAGTACAGTAAGACCTGAGGACTCCTGAACCCATGGACAAGGACATGGCCTCGGAGGGCTAGAGCTGAGAGTGAAGTGTCCAGCTGATATGAAGTTAGGGGATATGACAAACTGTTGAATGATGAAGCATGCAGGGGATTGCAATCATTGCAATGAAACAAATACCATCGGATGAGTGTAAAACCGATGCTCCCCCATGTAACCTATGACTCAATTCACAATAAAAACTTTTTAAAACAACAACAACAAAAACCCTGGGGGATTAGAAGCAAATACTGTTGAATGATGATGCATGGAGGAGATTGTAATCATTGCAATGAAATGAAGTACAATAGGGTGAGTGCAAAACTGATATTCTTGTATGTAAACTATTACTCAATTCACAATAAAAGCTTTAAAACAAAACAAAACAGAAAGAAAGGCCTAGAGATCTGTTTCCAAAAATTCACCCATTGAAAACCCTACAGAGCGCACTTCTACTTTGATGCACGTGAGTTGGTATGAGTTAAAGTAGCTGCAACAACAACTGGCACAAAGCTCTCCCCTGTCCTGCCTTCTTCCCCTTTTGACTCCCTTGGAAGCATCAATAACATCCTGGTTCCCCAATTAACACCCTCCCCTATTCAACCTCATGATGCGCTATTCTGATTTTCCTCTTTTCATTCAACTTTGCCACATTTGTCCATTTTTAACCAAATTTCTCTTAAACATTGGAAAACTAGCATGCTAGGTAAAGTGGAGAGTCAACGAAAAAGAGGAAAACCCCCAATGAGATGGATTGGCACAGTGGCAGTAGCAATGGGCTCAAGCTTAACAATGATTTGAGGATGGTGCAGGACTGGGCAGTGTTTCATTCTGTTGTGCATACAGTCGCTATGAGTCGGAACCAATTGAACAGCACCTGATAACAACAACAACAACATGATGAGGCTAGTCCCTGGCCCCACAGCCTCACTTATAGAATACTTCCTGGAGAAATAACCTCAAAGACCTTAAAACCATGTCCCCCCAAGTGTGATTGGATGGTGGTGAGGAAGAGGAGGCACTGGATATAATATTAATTAAGGTGGAATCACTTAATAGGGAAACTCCATTTCTTTTAGTCACTCTGATAGTCTGAAGGAGAAACTCTCCACGAGGGCCATTGTGACCACACTACCTTCTAACCTGTGCTAATCACCTTCCAAACCATAGAGAAAGCATAGACCTCAAGCACAGAATCTGAGCAGGCCACAGTATCAAGGAAGAGGTGAATTATATTGTCTTCATTTCATTTGGTTGATTTTCACGGCAAATGAGACTGGTGTTCCACTTGCAGTCATACATACATGCCCAGGTGCTGACGGTGCTCAGATGTGGCAATGAGCCTTGAAGGTGTAAATGAATAAGTGCAGTGTCTTACAAGTGACGACTCTCAACCTTGGCAGCACATTAGAATCACTTGCATAACTCCCAGTGCCCAGGCCCTTCCCCAGACCAATTGCATCAGACTTCCCCGGAGTTAGGAGTGGGGTGGGGACTAGGATGTGTTCAAGCTCTTCAGGTTACTCCAGTGTGGCTGAGTATGGATGTTGATTCTGACCGTAAATGAGACCCAGCATTTTCTCTACATCAAAGCAACAGCTGAGAAATGACAATTTTAATGTCCACACTCATCCATAGTCCTAAAATCTCTGCCCAAAGAATGATAAAATTGTAGGTTGGGGAGGAGCCCTGGATGGTGCCAACAGCCCCCATGCTCACCGGCTGTCTTAGTTCTGTAGGGATGCTATAGCAGTAATTCCACAAGGGGATGGTTTTAACAGACAGATTTTTTTCTCTCACAGTTTAGAAGGTTCGAAGTGTAAATTGAAAGGACTGGCTCAAGGAGAAGATTTTCTCTCTCTGTAGGTTCTAGAGGAACGCCTTTGTCTCTTGGACTTCTGCTTCCTGGTTCCCTGGAGACTTCCATGTGGTTTGACATCAATCTTCCCCATCTCTGCTTGCTCACTAGCTTGTTTTCATCACTGATGCTGTGGGATAATGTATTGAACTGTAAGGTCAGTGGTGCAAATTCACCAGCCACTCCTCAGAAACCCTATACAGGGTCACTGTGAGTTGGACAATCTATCTCAAAAGAGAGTAACTCAAGATGCATCCTACATTAATCATGCCTCGTTAACATAGCAAAGACACGCCGTTCACAAAGGGGATTATGACTACAATCAGACAGGTTAAGATTTACAAAACGTAGTTTTTGGAAAACACAATTCAATCCATAACACCTGTGAACTGGTTCAAGTTCACCTAGAGGCACTTCAGAAAAAAAAGAAGTCTGTCATATTGCTTTATCTTCAAGTTTATGAAATCTTTTTATTTGTAATGTCTCGTCTGCCATTAACCTCATTTAGCATATATTTCACCCTAAGCAATATAGTTTTCATCTCTAGACGTTTGGTTTGGGTCTTATGGAATATCCTTTATGAGTTTGCTTTTCTTCTCATTATAGGTTAAAATTTTCTGCTTCTTGGAATGTCTGGAAGTTTTAGAATGCCAGACACTGTGATTCAGCACCTACCATGGTAAAATTCACAGTGTCTGGCGTTCTGAAATTTCCAGACATCCAAAGAAACAGAAAAATTTAACCTATAATGAGAAGAAAATCCAAGCAATCAAAATCAATCCAGAATTGATACACATGTTAGAATCGTAAGATAGAGACATAAAAATAGCAAAGGTTATCATTATAATCCATTTGTTCAAAAAGCTAGAGACATAGACAATGTTTTAAAAGACCCCAAATGTGAAAGCTGGATAACGAATAAGGAAGACCATAGAAGAATTGATGCATTTGAATTATGGTGTTGGAGAACTGCCAGAAGAACAAACAAATCTGTGTTGGAAAGAAATACAACCAGAATGCTCCTTAGAAGCAAGAATGACAAGAGTTCATTTCATATTCTTTAGACATGTTATCAGGAAGGACTAGTCCCTGGAGAAGTATATTTTGCTTGGTAGAGTAAGCGAAAAAGAGGTGTATCTTCAATGCGATGGGTTGACACAGTGGCTACAACAATGGACCAAACTTAGGAACCATTGTAAGGATGGCACAAAACCAGGTAGTGTTTTGTTTTATTATATGTGGTGTTGCTATGGGTTGGAACTGACTCAATGACACCTGACAACAGATGATGGAATTTTTGTATCCCTATAGGTGTGGCTATGGAATACAAATGAAATCTTTCAAAAAACTGATGCAGCACTGGAGGTACTCAGTCATCTATGCCAAGAAATTTGCAAGACAACTACTGGGCCAACTGACTGGAAGAGATCCATATTTGTGCCCATTCCAAAGAGAGGTGACCCAGTGGAATGTGAAAATTATCAGATAATATCATTAATATCCGATGCAAGCAAAAATTTGCCAAAGCTAATTCTAAAACAGCTGCAACCATACATTGATAGAGAACTTCCAGAGTTTCAAGCTGGATTCAAAAGAGGACATGGAACGAGGGATATCATTGCTGATGTCAGATGGATCTTGGCTGATGGTAGAGAATACCAGAAAGATGTTTACCTGTGCTTCATTGACTATGCATGGCTTCCAATTGTGTGGATCATGACAAGCTATGGACAGCATTGTGGAGAATGAGTATTCTGGAACACTTAATTGTGCTCATAAGGAACCTGTACACAGACCAAGAGGCAGGTGTTTGAACAGAACAAAAATGGTTTAAAATTAAGAAAGGTGTGCACCAGGATTGTATTCTTTTACCATGCTTATTCAATCTATACGTTGAGCAAATAATCCAAGAAACTGGATTATATGCAGAAAACCATGGCATCAGGATTGGAGAAAGACTCATTAACAACTTGCAATATGCATATGATACAACCTTGCTTGCTGAAAGTGAAGAGGACTTAAAATACTTACTGTGAAGATCAAAGACCGTAGACTATATGGACTGCTAGTCAACATAAAGAAAAGAGAAATCCTCACCGCTGGACCAATAAATAACATCCATATAAATGAAGAAAAGATTTAAGTGGTCAAAAACTTCATTTTGCTCAGATCAACCATCAGCACTCATGGAAGCACCAGTTAAGAAACCAAACGATGTATTGCATTATGTAAGTCTGCTGCACAAGACCTCTTTAAAATATTGAAGAGTAAAGATGTCAGTTTGAGGACTAAGGTGCGCCTGACCCAAGACATGATGTTTTCAATAACTTCATATACATGTGAAAGTTGGACAGTGAATAAGCAAGACCATAGAAGAATTGTTGCATTTCAGTTACGGTGTTTGAGGAGAATATTAAAAGTATCATGGGCTGCCAAAAGAATAAGCCAATCTGTATAGGAAGAAGTGCAGCCAGAATGCTTCCTGGAGGCCAAGATGGCCAGACTTCGTCTGTCATACTTCAGACATATTGTCAGGAGGGACCAGTCCCTGGAGTAGTATATCATGTTTGGTAAAATGAAGGATCGGAGAAAAACAGGAAGACCCCTAACAAGATGGATTGGCACAGTGGCAGCAGCGATGGGCTCAAATGTAGCAACAATTGTGAGGTTGGCACAGGACCGGGCAGTGTTCCATTCTGCTGTGCACAGGGTAGCTATGAGTCGGTATCAACTCGATGACACCTAACAACAGCATCGACCTGGATGCTAGGGACTGTAGGATCAGTGCTGGACTCCTAACCGCAGGATCAGTGGTTCAAACTCACCAGCCACACCTTGGAAACCCTGTACAGAGTCTCTATGAGTTGGAACCAACTCGATGGCACTTAACAGTAATACAAGTATTCTTGAATTCGGTCTAGAGGGCTGTTAAGTTACTTCAAAACAATTTAATCCTTTCAGGTTTGTTAGGCAAAAACAGAATAATGTTTAAACTAGGTCTTACTGAGGCAAGACCCTCCCGAGTACTCTTCCCAGTGGTTGTGAGTTATGAGGGGTTCTAGTCTCGCTGCTAGAAATAGGCACAATTCCAAGTCCTATCTGGGGTCTGGGACTTTTTCCTCTGTTTTGTTTTAAAACCACCACATACTTTCCTCACATATGAACTAATCAGTGCTCAGCTGAATACCTAAGAAAACCCTCTTTAGGTTTCTGGGGTTTTTAAATCTTTATTCAGCACTCTCTTTTTCAGTACTCTGTTCTGTGAACTCCAGCCACCTTAGTTTCCTTGAATTTTCAGCAATGTGTCTTTAATTTAGGGATCCACCAGGCTCTGGGTTCACTTTCTTTGTGCCACAACCTGCAAACTCTTTAAAGGTAGACAGCTGGGGCAATAATAGGGTTCACCTCACTTGTTTCCCTTCTCTGCAGGATCATTGCCTTTGACTGCTTTATATCCAATGTCTTGAAAACCATTGTTTAATATATTATTTTTGTCCTTTTTTTTTTAAGTAACGAGGCAAAGAGGACAAATCCAGTTCCTGTTACTCTACCTTGGCCAGAAGCAGAAGTCCAGCAAATGTACCTGGATAAATGAGATGTTCTCTTCTATGCAGGATACAAGTGCTCTGTTACCATGAGGGAATAAGACTGGTTATGGGAGATTGTTGTTGTTTTTATTCAGTACCATCAAGTCAATTCCGACCCATAGTAACCCTCTATAGGGTTTCCCAGGAGCAGGAGGTGTGATGGCAGATAGGAGGAAGGAACATAAATGAGTTAATTTTTCAGCATTTGCACTGTTCCAAGAAACAGACCTTGTCCAGTTGTCAGAGTTACTAGAAAGAGCCCCAGCTGGGCCCTGGACTTCTACGCAGGGACGAAGAGGAGATAAGAGAGCTTTTTGTTGCTAAGTGTTTCTCATAATAACCCTACACCATCCACACAACTGTTATATGTTTGAGCACTTTGTTATTGTCACTGTGTCAATTGTGTCTTTGAGGGTCTTTCTTTTTCTTTTTTTTTTTTTAACTGATCCTCCCCTTTACCAAGCATGATGCCCTTCTCCAGGGACTGGTTCCTTCTGATAACATGTCCAAAGTACAAGAGATAAAGTCCCTCCATTTTTGCTTCAAGGAGCATTCTGATTGTTCTGCTTCCAAGATAGATTTGTTTGTTCTTTTGGCACTCCCTGGTTCTGTCAATATTTTTCACCAACACAGTAATTCAAATGCATCGATTCTAATATTAGAGTTTTCCTTATTCATTGTACAATTTTTACATGAAGATGAGGTGATTGAAAATACCATGGTTTGGGGCAGGTGCACCTGGGTCCTCAAGCTGAAATCTTTGCTCTGGAACACTTAAAAGAGGTCTTGTGCAGCAGATTTGCCTAGCGCAGTACCTCGTTTGATCTTTTGACTACTGCTTCCATGAGAATTGATTGTGGATCCAAGCAAAATGAAGTCTTTGACAACTTCAATCTTTTCTCCATTTATCATGATGTTATTTGTTGGTACAGTGGTGAGGATTCTCATTCTGTTTACATTGAGGTGCAATCACCTCACAATACAATGAGTATTTCAAGTCCTCTTTGTTTTCAGCAAGCAAGGTTGTGTCATCTGCATATTTTAGGTTGTTAATGAGTGTTCCTCTAATCCTGATGCCATGTTTTTAGCATGGTAGAAATCCCTTGGGAGTTTCTTAGGACCCTTCACAAGATTCTTAATTTTCCTAAGGTCTCCCTGTCTATACCTTTGAGGATCCACACCACTGGATACAAGACCAACAAATTCGGAAGTTGCAAAGATTACATTTGAATTGGTGAGGCAACAGAGATTCTTGGGCACTGATCCTGAACCTAATCTATTAGGCTGAAAGACCTAATAAACTAAGACATAACCCAGGGACAAGATACCAAATTCATGTGAACATAAAAATTAGGAATAAAAATTCCTATCTCACTTCTTTGCCGCGTCTACTGTGAGAATGAAGACCATTCTCAGCAATCAGACTGTGGACATTCCGGAGATCTTTGACATCAGTCTGAAGGGTCGCACCGTCATTGTGAAGGGCCCCCAGGGAACCCTGCAGAGGGACTTCAACCACATCAATGTGGAGCTCAGCCTCCTGGGAAAGGAAAAGAAGAGGCTTCCCGTTGACAAATGGTGGGGAAACAGAAAGGAACTGGCTACGGGCCGCACCATCTATAGTTACGTGCAGAATATGATCAAGGGCGTTAGCCTGGGCTTCCATTACAAGATGAGGTCTGTGTATGCTCACTTCTCCATCAACGCTGTTAACCAAGAGAGCAGGTCTCTTGTTGAAATCCGAAACTTCTTGGTTGAAAAATACATTCGTAGGGTTCGGATGAGAGCAGGTGTTGCTTGTTCAGTATCTCAAGTCCAGAAAGATGAATTAATTCTTGAAGGAAATGACATTGAACTTGTATCAAATTCAGCTGATTTAATTCAGCAAGCCACAACAGTTAAAAACAATTGAAAAACGAACTGTCCAACAGGCTGATGAGTAAGATATAAAAGCTATCCAGCTATGGAGACAAGGCCTGAGTGATTCCTAAGGCCTATTGGTGGTAATTTTGATGTAATAAAATTTATCTAACAACAACAAAAAAAACGAAATTCCTACCTAACATTGCTGCTGAAAGGAACCTGGGTGATACAAGACCAGCTGCTAACCCACCCAGTGGCTACATGAAAGAAAACCTTGTGAAATGTTTACGAAAAGATTATAGTCAATAAAACCTTGTCATTGTTCAGTGCCATCAGTTCCGACTCACAGTGATCCGATACAGGGTTTCTGAGGAGCAGCTCTAATTCTAGTCTGTCACATGTGGGGCGCCATTAATCAGGACTGACTTGATGGACGCTAACAAGGATGTTGTTGAAAGTATGTAATGAGATGCTGTAGGTAAAAGTAGCAAGAATAACAAACATTCACCATTAATATTAGTATTGTTCCTATGCTCCTCACTCTTTTTTAGTCACAGATATTGAAAATTTTTCATGTTTTTCAGGTTTTCATAATGTGTCGGGTACGACAATAGATACGAGAGCATGTGTTCCTTTTTATACTCTAATACTCTGAGGAGTCTGTTGTTGTTGTTAAGTGCTGTCGAGTCGGGTCCAACCCATAACGACCCTGTACAGGGTTTCCGAGGGTGTAAATCTTTACAGGAGTAGAAAGCCTCATCTTTCTCCCGCGGAGCAGCTGGTAGTTTCGAACCGCTGACCTTAAGGTTCGCAGCCCGATTCGTAACCACTACGCTACCAGAGCTCCTTCTGAGGAGTCTAGTGAACTCAAATGTTTCTATGAGAGTGTCACCCACTCCTAGTTTTCGATGTGTGGAACTGCCATTGCTGCTACTGCCACCCCGAATGCCTCATTCCTAGAGCTCATTACATTCCTGTAAGGATGCTGTTGTTGTTAAGTGTCATTGAGTCGGTTCCAACTCATAGTCACCCTGTATAGAGTTTCTGAGGAGGGGCTGGTGGGTTTGAACCACAACCTTGTGGTTAACAGTCCAGCGCTTATTCTACAGTGCCACATCAGGACTCCCAAGATAGAGCAGGCTTTTTCAACCTTGCCTCTGTTGACTTTTGGAACCTGATTATTCTTTGTTGTGTGAAGCTGCCTCGTGCATTGTAGTATATTTAGCAGTGTCCTTGATCTCTACAAACTAGGTTCTGGTAGCATCATCCACTTCTCAATTGTGATCAGTTGAAATATCTCTAGACATGGCAACATAACCATCATCTTCTCAACATCAAACTCTCCATCAGTAGACAGCCACTGGGATAGGGAGTGGTGCCATCCCCACTTACTTATGAAAAAGCTGACTTTCAGAGTGGTGGAGGGCTTCCCTCAGAGTGACAGAAGCAAAGTACTGGAGGCAGGATGGAAACCAGTGTCCAACTAGCCCAAAGCCCCTTGTTATGGTGCCTCCAGAGTATACACTCCATTTGCAAACAATGCCTTGGATACCTTTGCCTTTCCTACCTTTTTGAAGGTGCCTGGATACACCTCTCTGAACAACAAGAAGTCTGTAAAGAGATTAAATAGTCAATGTTCACAGACCGGCCTCCAAACTTGCTTTCCTTTGACACAGGGGGCATCCCAGGTCCTCTGGCAGCCCTGATATTTCTGCATTTGAGTGTTTTTTTCTGCTCCTTGCTCCCCAGTCAGTTGTCTGGACATCAAATTGTGCCTCTCACTAATCACAGGGAGAAATAATGACCCGGCAGCTAAATGACAACTCGGGGACCTTCCCAGATAACAGCTGCCCACTCAGATGTCTTTACATGCAAAGAGTAACTGTGCCTTATCATTCCCTGAGATAAGGAGAACAACTTGCAGACTCTGGTTCAGTGGCCTTGGATACCTGTCAGGGAAGTGAAGTTCAGACAACCCTGAATGCGATACAGACAGGAAATGACCAAAGTAACCAAAATCAATTTAAATCTAACATCCAAAGGAATTTATTCAGGACAGGTAAATAGGAGACACCAAACATACTCATATGTAGTCAGAAATTCTATCCCAAGTAGGTCTTTCATCTTTACCAAACAATGCCCCATTGATGTTCCATGTATAACAGTGAATTTGTGGAAGCATTCTGTATTTTGGAACCCCTAGGTCATGCAAACAGTTAACATGCTTGGCTACTAACCAACAAGTAGGAGGTTTGAATCCACTCAGATTAACCTTAGAAGAAAGGTCTGGTGATTCACTTCTGAAAAATCAGCCACAGACAACCCTACAGAGCATAGTTCTCAGAGACAGCCGAGGTTACCAGGAATCAGAATTGATCCGAAGCTTACTGGTAACTGGTACTGGTATTCTGTAGTTTAATCTGCCTCCAGGAAGTTCGTAATACCTGTTAGTATCTTAAAGACTTTGAGAACACTTACACTAAAGATACTTATTCTACTCCTTTCTAGGGATACAGAGGAACATACTTTGGACTACTGGTATGTTTTAGCCTATTCGTTTTGCAGAATTTTAGACAGAGATCCAGAGAGATTGGATACTTTTTCAAAGGTCACATAGACAGAAAGTGACCTTGTGGATCCCAGATCCAGTGTTTCTTCTGTGGATTTCTTTCCCCCATTACTTAGTTTACTAATAAACATTGGAGTGCTGCCTTGTGGTATTGGGAGGAATCTAGAACTGAGTAAGACATGTCTTGCCTTCTATGCAATTTACTATCTTGAAAGTGAATGAGCAAGAAAATAACAAATAAAGGAGAAAAAGTTTATTGAGATAGGGAAGGAGAGAGAGAATTTCTGATTTGGGGATAAAGATGGAATCAGCAATCTTAAAGTTTCAGATCAGAGAGTGGCGATCTGGTGAGAGTCATGGGAACCCACCACCCACTGCCTCTGCTGAGGACAACTGGCTGGCTAGAGCTCTACTGACAAGGTTATCCCAGGAAGCGCCCGGTCAATCTGACTAAGTGGTTTAGTTCAGTGGTAAACAACTGCCAGAGCCAAGATCAACCAGCCCATAAGCTTGCCAAACACTTTTTTGTTCCCCAAAATGAGATGACCAAATCCTTCAAAATTGGACCTGGATGCTATGGACAGAAGACAGCAGTGAGCTGTGAATGAATGTCTGAGGAGAGCCCATGAGGTAGAATCAGGGACCTGAGGGACTAGGCTCATGAGTGAGCAGAGGACAGGACGTAGCAGAGGAGTCTGGCAGACAGTGTGAAGAGAAGAGGATAGACTTGAAGCAGTAGACTCAGATTTACAACTGAAATTTACAACTCCTCTGAGGTCTGACTCCATCACAACTCCTGGTGCTATGTTTCTGAGAGATCCTGTCTCCCTTGGTGCCCCACAGCATTCTCCCCTTGCTACCACCTACTACTAGAGTTAGCCTGAGAGGCCTTTTAGTCTTGGTGAATAAAAAAGCCTAACTCCAATATGAAGAGACATTGTCTTCCAAACCGCATCACTGTTCTCTCTCAGCTTCACAAACAGCAGACAGTGGACATCTTGAGCCCAGACCGCAGCACAAAGTGGATTCTTCAAGAGGCTGCTCTTGCTGAGGAACCAACTTTGGAGACCAAGCCTAGAGAATTTCTTAGCATATGAATATCTTTGACTTTAATAGAAGTCTCTGCAGCAATCTCACCCCCACCGCCCCCAAGATGAGCTGTCTGAGCCCCTAACTCTGTCAGGAAGTCGCTAAAGCTGAAAGTGTGAGAGCCGTGCACACTAACCTCCTCTTATCCTTTACATCTGGCCTTGCCCTCCCAGGAGAGCCTTCCTAGGGCTGTTTCTTTCTGGGTATGAGGTTCCCAAACACACATCTCACCTCTAAAGGGATGCAAGAAGAAATACAGGTGAAATGGTGAACATTCAACTGAGATTCAAGAGGTGGGTGGGGTGGTGAAGGTTATGTGTCAACTTGGCTAGGCCTCGATTCTCAGTGGTTTGGTGGATTCTGTGTAGTTACCCTCCATTTTGAGATTGAACATGAGCAGCCAATAAGTAGGAAGGGGGGTCTCCTTCAGTGTGTGGCCCGTCATATCCAGTATGTATGGGTGTGCTGGCAAAGCTCGCCCTCTCTCATGCAGCTGACGCAACATCCTCTGACCTCCGGTTCTTGGGATGTGAGCCAGCAGAGCAGCCAGTTCTGGGTTCATCAGCCCCTGCAAACACATGAGTCAGGAGAAGCATCCAGCCTTGTGCCTGACCTACAGATTTTGGCCTAGCTAGCCTCCACAACCATGTGAGTCATTTTCGAGAAATAGATCTCTCTCTATATATCCATGTATTCTATATACAGAGCCCTGGTAGCATCATAGATTACCAGCTGGGCTACTGTCCACAAGGTCAACAGTTAGAATCTATCAGTCATTCCACAGGAGAAAGATGAGGCTTTCTGTTCCCGTAAAGATTTACAGCCTTGGAAACCTTGTATAGGGTCGCTATATGTCAGAACTGACTCCACAGCATACAACGACCACCACATATAACATATGAGTATATTACATATATAAACTTTTCTCCATTAATAATAATAATAATAATTATTATATATACACAAACACACACACACACATATATATATAGGAAAGATTGAGATGATCAGATTTCTCTTTGCTTGGGTCCACAATCAACACTCATGGAAGCAGCAGTGAAGAAATCAAATGAAGTATGACATTAGGCAAATCAGCTGCGCAAGACCTCTTTCAAGAGCAAAGGTGTCAGTTGGAGGACTCAGGTGACCCTGACCCAAGCCATGGCATTCTCAGTCGTCTCATATGCATGTGATGGTTAGACAACAAATAAAGAAAACCGTAAAAGAATTGATGCATTTGAGTTATGGTGTTAGGGAAGACTTAAAAGGACTGGCAGGAAAACAACCAAATCTTTCTTGGGAAAAGTATAGCCAGAATGTTTCTTAGAAGCTAGGATGACTAGATTTCGTCTCTTATTCTTTAGACATGTTATCAGAAGGGACCAGCCACTGGAGAAGGACATCATATCGGTAAAGTGAAGGGTCAGCGAAAAAGAGGAAGATCCCCTCCCCCCCCCCAATGAGATAGATTGGTAAAGTGGCAGTAACAATGGGTTGAAGCATAGTAATTCTGAGGATGACACAGGACCTGTTTCGTTCTGTTGTGCAGAGGGCCGCAATGAGTCAGGATGGACTTGATGACATCTAACAACAACAACAAACATATGCTTCACTGATCTTGCTTCTGCAGAGAAGCCAGCAGGGTGGCCTTCTCTGGGATGCTATACTGAGATGTGTGTTTGGATACACAGTCCTCCCCTGGCACACACCACAGAGAGCCTGTCTTCAGGCAGAAAGAGTCAGAAGGCACAGAGGCAAAGTTACCAAGTACTCACTCTGTTGCTCCTCCTCTCCACACCTTCCAAAGGGCTAGTGATCTCACCTTTCTGTTCGCTAGCCCATTTCTAGCATCCACAGAGTACCTGCCACAATAGCTAGATTCAAAAATCATGGCTCGCAATCAGTCGTTAACACTTTGCTGTTGACATTAAATGCTGTCAAGTCACGTCCGCCTCATAACGACCCTATACTGGATTTCTGAGGAGCAGCTGGCGAGTTAGAACTGAGTGGATCAAATCACTATGTTCTTTTTACCTCTCCTCTACATAGTTCTACTGCTTTTAGTTTTAAAATAGCAATAAAACCTGTTTAATGTGGAGAATCTTATCCAGGGACATGCTTTACAATCCCCCGAGAGTCTTTGGGGGTTTTTTTTGAAGTACATTTCATTCCTCTTCTTACTCCACCCCATCTCGCCTCCACCTTCTCAGTCTGTCTGAGACTCATATGTAGTAGGCGTGAAGTGTGTCCCAGAACCTGTACTTCTAACGGCTTCACTAATGACAATGGTGGATAATTCCAGTAAAAACCACAAGTTCAATGACCATTTCAGGCAACAACAACAAGAGATAGGGGCATTCCAATCACAGCACTGCACAGGGGGCTACCTATGTGGCCTTTCTCTCTGCCCTGTAACACAGCTCCATCTGAAAGAGGTAAGACCCAAAATATAATTCTATAATTCGTTGTTAATAAGACACCTCTACCTAGCCTCTTAAAGTTCACTTATTCCAAACTAACCCATAAGTATTCCCCACAGAAACCAGCTCTAATTCCAAATTCCAATCTTCTTGTTTCAGGCTGGGTTCTCTAGAAAACCAAAACCAGTAAAGTATATATATATACTAATAGATATATATAAACATCTATCTAGATGGATGGATGGATAGATAGATAGATAGATAGATAGATAGATGATAGATAGATAGATAGATAGATGATTGATAGATAGATAGATGATAGATAGATAGATAGATAGATGATAGATAGATAGATAGATGATAGATAGATAGATAGATAGATAGATAGATAGATAGATA
>NW_006408524.1:14033956-14036081 GCF_000296735.1 Chrysochloris asiatica
GATAGATAGATAGATAGATAGATAGATAGATAGATAGATAGATAGATAGATAGATAGATAGATATAAAAACTAACTGATCTCCAGGCTTCTGTGCTCCACCTTGACCTTGGTCTCAGCCAGAGTAGCCTGACAAAAGTCAGATCATGTCCCTCTCTGTTCAAATCCTTCAACAGCTCCCATCTTACTGAAATTAAAAGCCAAATATATATATATATATATGGAGTCCTGGTGTGTGGTGCTGTGGGTTAATGAATCAGACTGTAAAGCCATTTAAACTGCAAGGTCGGTGGTTCAAGCTCACCACCTGCTCCTCGGAAACCCTATACAGGGTCGCTATGGGTTGGGCTCAACTCGATGGCACTTAACAACTACAACATACATATATATGTTAAGAGAGAGAGAGGTTTATTCTGGAAATGGTTCATACAGCTGTAGATAGAGGTAGATAAGTAGATTTCAAGCTGGAGACTTCTGACTCATGTAGGTGCAGGGGCTGATGAATTCAAGATCGGCAGGTCAGACTTCAGCCTTCTGGCTGCAAGGCTAATGAATCCAAAGTCTAGAGGTAAGATGGCAGGCTTCTGATAACTCCCAGAATTCCTAGGCAATATGGCTCAAGTCCAACAATTGACGGTTAGATGCCAAGCCAGCAAAAACCAAGCAAAGTTTGTCTATTGTTGTTGTTAGGTACTGTCAAGTCAGTTTCAACTCACAGAAACCTTATGCACAACAAAACAAAACACTACCCAGTCCTCAGTCATCCTCACAATTGTTGTTTCATTTGAACGCATTGCTGCTGCCACTGTGCCTAATCATCTCTTTGGGGGTCTTCCTCTTTTTTTACTGACTCTCCACTTTGCCAAGCATGAAGTCCTTCTCCAGGGACGGATCCCTCCTGATAACATGTCCGAGAAAGATTTGCCAGTGTCCACATATATTGGAAGCAGGAAATTTCATTTCCATTGAATGGTGGTTCTCAGCAGAGCTCATTATGGAAGTGATGATATCGTATTAAGTCTCATCATACGAAATGACTACATCTTACCTGCTAAACCACCGAGTATGGTGTGGCCCAGCCAAGGCAATACACAACCTTAACTTCCTAACCTTGGAGACTGGCAATTCAAATCCTCCAGTTGCTCAGGTCAAAAATCTTTACATCAACTTTGACTTCTTTCTCTCTCTCAGATCATATTTCATCTATCAGTAATGCCTGGTGGCTTGAAGTCTAAGATAAATTCAGACTCAAATAACTTTTACCACCCCACTGCCACCACTGTTGTCTCCTAACTGGTCTCCAGGCTTCTGTGCCCCACATTGATCCTGTTCTATTCTCAACTTTAAGCCTGTCTCCCAAACACACCAGAGGCCACCAGTCTGTCCATCAGCAGGCACTACTACACATTTGAGACATCATATACTAAGTTACCTATCCGACAGAAGAAACATTTGAGTCCATTGCTGCTGCCACCATACCAATCCATCTGATGGGTACTCTTCCTCTTTTTCTCTGACCCTCCACTTTACCAAATATGATATCCTTCTTCATGGACTGGTCCCTCTTGATAATGTGTCCAAAATATGAGAGATGAAGTCTGGCCATCCTGGCTTCTAAGGAGCATTCTGACTGTATTTCTTCCAACACAGATTGGTTTGCTTTTTTGACAGCCCAGAGTACTTTTAATATTCCCCTCAAATGCCATAACGCAAATGCATCAGTTTTTCTATGGTCTTCCTTATTTACACTCCAACTCACTCGTGCATATGAGGTTATTGGAAATACCAAGGTTTGGGTCAGGCACACCTTAATCCTCAAACTGACATCTTTGTTTTTCAATACCTTAAAGAGGCCTTGGGCAGTAGATTTGTTTAATGTAATACATAGTTTAATTTCTTGACTGCTGCTTCCATGAGTGTTGATGGTTGATCTGAGCAAAATGAAGTCTTTGACCACTTCAATCTTTTCTCCATTTATCACGATGTAATTTATTGGTCCTGGGGTGAAGACTTTTTTCTTTACATTGAGGTACAACCCATACCAAATTCTGTGGTCTTTGATCTTCATCAGTAAGTATTTTAAGTCCCCTTCACTTTCAACAAGCAAGGCTGTATCATCTGCATATC
>NW_006408524.1:14036331-14068397 GCF_000296735.1 Chrysochloris asiatica
ATACTCATCTCCATGATGTTGTCCATAGCTTGTCATGGTCCGCACAATAGAAGGCCTTTGCATACTCAGTAAAGCACAGGTAAGCATCTTTTTGGTAGTCTCTGCTTTCAACCAAGATCCATCTGACTTGTTCCAAATCCTCTTCTGAATCTGGCTTGAACCTCTGGCAATTCTCTGTCAATGTATGGCTTCAGCCATTTTTAAATTATCTTTAACAAAATATTAGTTGCATGCAATATTAATGATATTGTCTGATGATTTCCACATTCCATTGGGTCACCTCTCTTTGGAATGTGCACAATTAGGGATTTCTGCCAGTCATTTGACCAGGTAGATGTTTTCCAAATTTCTTGGCATTGATGAGTGAGTGCCTCCAGTGCTGCAGCAGTATGTTGAAAGATTTCTATTTGTGTTCCATCAAGTTCAGCACCATGTTCCATGCCAAAAGCTTCAATGCACCTTGGACGTCTTCCTTCAGTATCATTGACTTGATCATATGCTACCTCTTTAAATGGTTAAACATCCACCATTTATGTTTGGTACAGTGATTCTGTGTATTCCTTCCATCTTCTTTTGATGCTTTCTGCATAATTCAATATAGAATCCTTCAATATTTCAAGTCAAGGCTTGAATGTTTTCTTTAGTTCCCTCAGCTTGAGAAATGCTGAGTGTGTTCTTGCCTTCTGATTTTTTTAACACCAGGTCTTTGCATATTTCATGATAATATCTGACTTTGTCTTCTTGAGCTGCCTTTTGAAATTTTCTGCTCAGCTCTTTTATGCCCTCATTTCTTCCATTTGCTTTAGTGTCTCTACGCTAGAGAGTAAGTTTCAGAGTCTCTTCTGACATCCATTTTTGTCTTTTCCTTCTTTTTTGTCTTCTTAATGACATTTGGCTTTCTTTCTGTATGATGTTCTTGATGTCATCCCACAACTCTTCTGGAATTTAATGTATAATGCATCAAATCTTTTTTTTCAGATAATCTCTAACTTCAGATGGGATACTTTTCTTCAGCTTTAGGCTGAACTTGCAAATGAGCAATGGATGGTCTATTCCATAGTCTGCCCCTGGTCTTGCTTTGGCTGATGATATGGAACATTTCTAACATCTCTTTCCACAGATATAGTCAGTTTGATTTCTGTGTATTCCATCTGATGAGGTCCATATATTGTCATCTTTTATGTTGTTTAAAAAACAGTATTTGCAATGAAGAAGTTATTGGTCTTACAAAATTCTATCATGTGATCTCCAGCATCATTTTATCACCAAGGCCATTTTCCAATTACAGATCCAAATAATATCAAGGTCATATTTTCCAATTACTGATCCTTCTTCTTTGTTTCCAACCATTGCATTCTAATTGCCAGTAATTATCAATACATTTGGATCGCATGTTTGATTGATTTCAGACTTAAGAAGTTGGTAGAATTTTTCAATTTCATCATCACTGGCTTTAGTGGTTGCTTGTGTAAGTTTAAATAATCATGGTATTAACTGATTTTCCTTGTAGGCATATGGATATTGTCCTATCACAGACACCATTGTATTTTAAGATAGATCTTGATATGTTCTGTTTGATGATAAATACAACTCCGTTCCCAACATAGGAAACCATGTGGTTATCAGATTCAAAATGGCCAATATCAGTCCATTTCAGTTCACTAATGCCTGGGATATCGATGTTTATGCATTCCATTTAATTTTTGACAATTTCCAATTTTTTAATGGATGTTTACAGCTGTTTCTCTTCATTTTGAGTTATACCCATCAGCAAATGAAGATCCCGAGGGCTTTACTCCATTTGTGTCATCACAGTCACGTCTGTGTTTAAAGAGGTAGCTCTTTCCCCATCATATCTGAGTTCCTTTCAACCTGGGGAGCTCATCTCCTGTCACTATATCTGACAATATTCTGTTGCTCTTCATCATGTTATAATATTCAATATTCTGTGCTGATAGTGTTCCACTGCTATTCATAAGGTTTTCAGTGACTAAATATTCTGAAGTAATCTGTCTTTCCTTCTTCCTAGTCTGTCTTTGTCTGGAATCTCAGCTGAAAACTGTCCACTGGAGGTGAGCCTTTTGGTATTTACCCATGACATAGCTTCCAGAATCACAGCAACACACAAGCCACCACAGTAGGACAAACTGACAGATGAATGGTGGTGAAATAAGTCTATCTTTATATTTTAGTTTATCTATAGATTACACTCCTAATCTTTCTTATTGTTGTTGTTGTTAAGTGTTGTTGATTTGGTTCTGACAAATAGCAACCCTATATAGGGTTTCCAAGGAGTTTGAAGCACCGGCCTTTAGGCTGGCAGTTCAATGATGATTCTGCAATACCACATTATTGTTTTAAGATATGTAGCTTCAACAGATAGAAAACCTGTAGAATGATGTATTATGTTTAGTAGCTTAAAAAGTCATGCCAGTGAAGAAATTGCCACTCAAGTGCTTCATTATCTATGTAAGGTTTGCAAAATTGATTTTTCTAAGTACAGAGACCAGTATTATGACAATGTGTTAAGGTGTTTTAAAGGCATGCTGCAGAAAATTTTAGGATATAATGAATATGCCACTTTCATGCCATGCTGCAGGACAATGCAAGGTTGATTTGAACGGCAAGGTTCAAATCCATCAGCTGCTCCTTGGAAACCCTATACAGAGTCACTATGAGTCAGAACAAGTCAATGGCATTAAACAACAACTGCACAATCACTTAATCATGTAGTATATAACACATTTGGAAATAGTTGATTTTTTTCTTACTGTTTAGCTTCTTTACACATGGACCACAAGGTCAATTTGAACCAAATGGTTGGCGGTTCAAATCCACCAGCTGCTCCTTGAAAACCCTATACAGGGTTGCTATGAGTCGAAACCAACTTGACAGCACTTAACAACAACAACAACAACTCACTAACAGTTCTTAAAGCGTATTTAGGCAAAGATCAAGTAGGAAAATGTCTTTCTAATTGGGAAACGCATGCTGTGGGAACAATTGCAATCCTGGAATCATACATCAGATTTCCCTTAGAAAGTATTACTGAAGACCAGACAACGAATGGGAAACACCAAAAGAGAAGCTGAAAACATCGCCAACAAAATGCAAACACCAAAGTATATAGTATGTATTTGTGTTTGTTACATGGACTAAAATGATAGTAAGCATTGTTATTAGGGTTCCAGTTTACACATGCACAATTTTACTCCAAATGAAACATATTTAAACGTGAATGTGTGACTACAGACAAGTTCTCTTAGTAATACAATTGTCTCAGTGTCATTAAAGTACCTTCAAAAAAAATGTTCCAATAAATACAGTGACTTCTGAGGAAATATCTTCAGTTAAATTCAGTGCAGAGACATCAGATCAAAAGTTTATGGCAACTGTTTTTCTGTTTTTTTGTTTTTGGAATTTCAAACCTCATAAACTCTATACAGGGTTGTTATGAGTCAGAACCAACTTGACGGTACTTGTCAACAACAATCTTGATAAATCTTCTCGAAGGACACAGAACAATCATAGGGGCTTATTGTGAAGAAGTTTTAGGAAAATGGAAAATTACATTGGTGAAAAAACAAAACCAAACCAGGAAATTTGTGCTGAGGAATTTTTTTTTTTTTTTTTTTTTTTTTAACCAGGACAATGCACCTGCTCATTCTTTGAGGTAGCAAGGGCTGTCCGACCAGAATGTCCTTGGGAAGTGTTACCCCATCCACCCTACAACTCTGATCTTACTCCAGATTTATTTTGCCCCTAACACTCAGAGAACATTTAAAAGAAACAGGATTTGAGACCCTTGAGGAAGCCCAAATGACCACTTTGATGTGGTATAAATTGAAGATGCAAGATTCTTCCGGGAAAGCTTAACAACCATGACAAAAACCCTGACATACAAACCCACTCCTAACAATCACATGTAGTGGTTCAGAGACAATACATAAGTCTTTACGGAACAGACAGCCTGATTTTTCTCTTGCAGAGTGACTGGTGGGTTTGAACTACTGATATTTTGGTTAGCAGTCTGATGCCTAGAGAGATGAATATACCATCTTCAGAAGTATGTAGACTTAGATGGAGGATATGTTGAGAAACAACGGCTTCGCGTATTGATATTTTTGTATAATAAAGGTTTCTGTGACTTTGTAGCAGTACTTTTTTACTTACCCTCGTAGATTGCAGCATTTTTATTGATGAGTCGAGCTTTCTAAGATTCAGATGAAAATGTAAAGATAAATACTGTTCTCTACCAGTCATTAACAGGGAATTTATATAATTTAAGAGAAGATTTTGAAAGTACAACAAAACAAATGCTACCAGATACTGATGATCAAATAATTCACCATCTGAGAAGCATTTAAAAGAAACAACTAAATGTTGCAGTGTTCTAGAAGTATCTTTGAGTGCCAGAGATCAATTTTGCATAACCCTTATTACACCATCATTGACACACCTGCATTTTGCATGAAAAGAAAGAGAAAAGTTATGAAATTGTTTCAAATACATTTTCCTTCTTAAACAATGTGGATTTACCTGGTGAAGAATGCATGAGAGCATCCAAGAATCAGTGCAATTTCTTTATGAAGAAGTGAGGTTATTGCATTATTACATGAAATTTACAGATTCAGGAAAGACAAATTTTGCTCAAACAGGCAAAAGCCAAACTGTGCTCACGTAGGCATGCATGATTCCATAATAAGACATAAAATACAAGGTGTATTTCCCAATGTTAAAGTTGCTTTATGCATATTCCTAACTTTAATGATCACAAACTGCACAACAGAATATTTATTTTTCATTCCTAAAGGGACTCAAAAACGCTCACTATACAACGATTCAAAACAGACTCAATTCATTATCCTTATTATATATGCAAGTAGCTTTGATGGCAGCTTAATTGTGATAAAGCCATTGAAGAATTTGTAAGAGCAGATAGAAACGGTTTTAACTGTAACATGTTAGAGATGAAAGATTTATCTAAAAATACAATAATTTTCATATTGTCGATATAGTAAGTTGTGATATTGCTGTAAGATCATTAAATTGTCTCTTATGACATCTTTCATGAATAATTATAGCATTATGAAACCAGCATCAAAATTGAAGTATGAGCTATTTAAAACAAAATTAGTGAAAAGTCAAAACTGATGGCAGTCAATTTTTTGTTATAGGGGATTAACAGAATTTTACATGAATTATTGAACCAACTAAGTTCACCATCTCATTTTCTTTGTTGTAGAAGATGTGGAATATATTTTTTGCAGAAATTGTGGTATATAGTAAGACTCTTAGTTGCCCACATCCACTAAACTTGTTATAATCCAGTTAATCTAATTCCACTAACATGTCGTATGCCACTTTTGCAACAAATCACTAACATTACAGTCACATTTAGAAAGAAGTTGCATTATGGATCACTAAGACACCCGTGCACATTTATAAATGTGTGTGTTAGATGTTATTAAGTGCCATAGAGTCGGTTCTGACTCACAGTGACCTCGTATAGGGTTTCCAAGGAGCGAATGGTGAGTTTGAACTACTGACCTTGTGGGTCAAACCAACCTTGTGAATTATGACTTGTTATTGTTGTTGTTAGGTGCCGTCGAGTGGATTCTGACCCATAGTATTCCTGTGTAGGGTTTTCGAGGAGCAGCTGGTGAGCTTGAACCACCGACCTTGCAGTTCAAACAGCTTTGCAGTCTGGCTCATTAACCCACAGCACCACACGAGGGGCTTGAAAACGTCCTGGAAAACTTCCATTACCTTTTCATTCCATCTTTTATTGAACTCTTTATGACTCAGTCAGTCATGCTGAGTAAGAGGGGAGGAGTCATGGGAAGGCCCCATGAAAGACAACCTGGGTGGTGGGGCAGGGCTAATTACTGACTAGACCTCTCAGTGCCTGTAGCCTCCCAGGTATCCTGACCTCTCCTGTCTGCCCACTGCATATGCCACACTGACCCTGGTCATTTGTTTGTGCACCTATCTCCATATCACCAGTACCAAGCTCCTTGGACCTGGACCAGATGTGGCCCACCCTTTCACCCTGTGTCTACTTGCAGTGTTTGGCAAGCAGGTGGGGTTCCATGTTTGCAATATTGCTAAATAGCACAGGCTTTACTATAAAGTAAACAGTAGTCATACTTATGATGGAGGTTTACAGTCTAGGATAGACACAAGAACTCCTAGAACCAGCTGAAAAGTCTATTTTAATTATTGGGTTTTCTATAAATGATTCTTACAAAAATAATCATCAGGAAGGATTTCAGCCATATAATAATGGGAGCAGGGAGGGATGAGAGTCATTTGAAGTTTTGCTAAAAATGAATGCATACATCTTTGCTGTTATTTTCACCTGTCTTTGTTCCAGAAGCCATTACCACCCACTGTTAGCAAGGCTATAAAGGCAGTGCACTGTGAGGTTCCAGAAGCTACTAACTTTAAAATACAACCCGAGCTCACCACAATCCTCATGTTGGCAGGCAAGAATGGCTTGTTTATTGGGCAGGTAGAGCTGCCAGGTGTGTGTGGTGTGTGATAACACTGTTGGATCCGTTGTGTCAATCCATCTCATTGAGGGTCTTTATTTATTTGCTGATCCTCCTTTACCAAGCAAGATGTCCTTCTTCAAGAACTCATCCTTCCTGATGACATGTCAAAAGTATCTGAGACAGTCTCACCACCCTCGTGTCTAAAGAGGATTCCATCTGCACTTCCTCTAATACTTCTTCCAAGATTTGTCTGTTCTTCTGACAATCCATTGTATATTGAATATTCGTTTTTCAGCATCATAATTCAAAGGTATCAATTCTTCTTCTATTCTCCTCATTCATTGTCTAGCTTTCACATACATATGAAGCAACTGAAAATACCAAGGCTTAGGGTCAGGCACAGCTTAGTCCTTTAGTGATACCTTTGTTTTTACATATTTTAAAGAGGACTTTTGCAGTAGATTTGCCCAATGCAATGCCTCATAATAATGTCAAGCAACTATTAGCTAGTCATGAGCATATAGCAGAGTTTTTTAGAGGCTCCATGATATGTGATAAGGAGCTCTGGTAGCATAGTGGATATGAGTCGAGCTGCTAACCTCAAGGTCAGCAGTTCAAAACTACCAGCTCTTACGCAGGAGAAAGATGAGGCTTTCTGCTCCTATAATGATTTACAGCCTCAGAAAACCTGTACAGGGTCGCTATGAGTCAGAACCGACTCCACGGCACATAACCACCACCATCACCATCATGTGTGATAACATACCGGATTGAATGCAGCACAGGTGTAAGACCCCAGCTCTCTAGTAGTAATGCAGACAGATGGAGCTCCTCTTACTCATCTTTAGGGAACTTGGAAAATACAGTGGACCTGTTTTTTTTAATTAAAAATAAATACTAAATAAATATCTATGAACGTTTTTAGTTTTAATTTTGATAGCCACAATCCACAAAAGCTCTTCAGGATCTTCTGTAGTATTTACTAGTACTAACGGGTCATAGGAGTCCTGGTGTGGTGCTGTTAATGCGCCAGACTGCAAAGCCATTTGAACTGCAAGGTCGGTGGTTCAAGCTCACCAGCTGCCCCTCAGAAACCCTATACAGGGTCGCTATGGGTCAGAAGCAACTCGACAGCACTCAACAACAACAACAATGGATCATAAAGAAGCTCTGGTAGCGTAGTGGTTTCAAATTGAGCTGCCAGCTGCAAGGTCAGAAGTTTGAAACTACAAGTCGTTCTATGGAAGCAAGATGAGGCTTTCTGCTCCAATAAAGATTTAAAGTCTGGAAATCCTCTACAGGATCGCTATGAGTCAGAACCGGCTCGATGGCACACCACCACCACCAATGGGTCATACATAAGACCCTAGGCTTGAGAACTATTGCCTTGCCAGTATTTTCTCTTGTGGTTTGATCACGAGCCTCCCCCAGCCTGGTCTTCCTGTTGCTTTGTTGTTGTTAAGTGCCGTTGAGTCTGTTCCGACCCATAGCGACCCTGTATAGGGTTTCCGAGGAGTAGCTGGTGAGCGTGAACCTCCAACCTTGCAGTTCAAATGGCTTTGCAGTCTGGCACATTAGCCCACAGCGCCACACCAGGACTCCTCCTGTTGCTATATGTGGTAAAAACAGGAGCTTATGAGCCATGCTGCGTCCTGGTGTCCTGTGGGCTAATGCGCTGGACTGCAAAGTCGTTTGAACCTCATGGTTCAAGCTCACCAGCAGTTCCTTGGAAACCCTATACAGGGTCACTATGGGTCAGAACTGACTCGATGGCACTTAACAACAACAACATGAGCCACATGGAGTCCTGGTGTGGTGTTGTGGGTTAATGTGCTGGACTGCAAACTTGGTTTGAATCTCAAGGTTGGTGGTTTAAGCTTATCAGCCGCTCCTCAGAAACCCTATCCAGGGTCACTATGGGTTGGAAGCAACTCGACGGCATTTAACAACAAGAACAACAACATAAGCCATAGGGGTACTCTGCTGAGCTTCATCTCTCCTTCCATTCTCAGTCAGGCAGGCCCAGCAGCGTTTCAGAACCGTTCTTCTGGATGGGTCTCAGATGGGTCCAGCAGGGACCAGGCTCCATGTTCTGTTCCTATCACACCATTTCCCCCTACTGCCTCCTCCTCAGAATATCATGTCATGGCTTTATATTTATGACTATTATATCAAGGTCTCACTTTGGACAGGGTATGTGGAAAGGTAGCAAGTTCACTGTCACTGGAGAAATGCAAGCAGGAGTCAGACAAATGATGATTGGGGGCGTAGTGGATGGGGTTGTTGTACCAAAAAAAAAAACCACAAAAAACCTTAAAAGTGAAATCTCTGCTGCTTACAGGAGCCATTACTGCTGATAAAACCAACTAGCATGTGCTGCTTTTAGACCCACTGAATTCTGTGAGGTCGCATTCATGAAGGGCTATCACGCTGTCTTTTGAAACATTGGCAGAAATCACTGCACAAACAGCCAGAAGATAAGCCCAAGCCTGTGTTAAGCAAAAGGCAGGTAAATGGAGGGAAGATGGGACTCGAGGTGGGGAGAGCAGATGATGCTGGATTCTTGTCATGCTGTGCCCCATTCATGTTCTCACTCCTTGTTATTATTAACCAGGCCTGTGCTTACATTATGTTTTGTGGCATACATGGTACTTCTGCCTATTTTGTGGCCATAGAGAGTTTTGTGATGAGTCAGTCATGACTTACTAGTGTATTAAGTGATGCCAGTAGCAAAACAAGCTTCTGGCAGAGTCTAAGTTTAAACCAGGCTACCCTGGGTGATACAATGATTAAGTGCTTGGCTGCTAACTGAAAGGCTAGTGGTTCAAGAGGTGCCTCGGATGAAGGACCTGGTGATCTACTTCTAAAGCATCAGTCACTGAAAACTCTACGGAGCATAATTTTCCTCTGACACATGTGGCTTTGCCATGAGTTGGAATTGATTCAATAGCAACTGGTCTGGTCTTTCCTGGGTTCAGAGCTCTTTCCACGACATCACAGCCAGCTTAATGGTGCCTGTGGAGCAGGGAAAGAGCAGCCTCCTGGGGGCAGATTGAGATGGATTTTCTCCTGGCCATGGTCCAGACAGGAGACCCTTTAAGACTCCCCAGGTCTTAGACTCAGGGCATCTGGAGTGACCAGTAACTCCAGACCTTGGACCCTGTAACCTCATTTGAAGACCAGTGCCTGGACAACAGGAAACAGCAATGTGCATCCAGATACCTGCAGGCAGGCAATGAGAAAGGAGAGGTGACAAGGAAACTCAGACTATCCAGATTGCTATGCAACATCTTATTTTAAAAGTATTCTTGATAGGGAACAGAGATAAATGCTATTATAGACTCAATACCTATGGGAATCCTGGTGTGGTGCTGCGGGTTAATGCACTAAATGCAAGGTTGGCTTGAACTGCAAGGTCAGTGGTTCAAGCTCACCAGCCGCTCTTTGGAAACCCTAAACAGGGTCTCTATGAGTTGGCACTGACTCTATGGCACTTAACAACAACAACAATGGGTAGATACATAAATCACCATTATATGTAGACACAGAGGGAACAGGGTGGCTTCATAGGATGAATACTGAACTGTGAATCACAAGGTCAGAGGTTCGAGCCCACCAGCCACTCCACAGGAGAAAGATAATGGTTTCTGCTCTTGTAAAGATTTATGGCCTCAGAAAGCATATACAGGATTGCTCTGAGTCAGAACCAACTTGATGGCACTTGACAACAACAACAACGTGGGTAGACGCACGGCTAGACCTTCAGGCTGAACAGGCATGGAAGGGAGAGTGGGAGTATACACAAATATATAAAGGCTCCACAGAGGTTATTTGTACACGAGCGTTTACTGTTGCTGCAAAGAGATCCATGAATACGGTGGAGTAAACAAGGGGCAAAGTAAACACCTTGAGGGAATGAGTTGCTGGACCTGGAGACTCAGAACCATAGTCTTGGGGGACACCATGGCCAATTACCATAAGAGTCCACAAAGACAATTTTCTACATCTTACCTTGGTGAGTAGCAACTGGGATCTTAAAATCTTATTAGTAGCCATAAAAGGTGCAACTATTGATCTCTCCCTGTCCAGAAGAAAGAAGAGTGATGAATATGGAAGTTTCTTGGAAATAATGAGTCCAGTGCACTAATGGATAACCTGACCAGAAGAACTAGATGGCACCCAGCTACCACCACCAAGTGATCTAAAAGGGAGCACATTAGATGGTTCTGAATAGAGTGGGCTAAAATGTAGAACAAAAATCAATAATCATAAAAAAAGACTTACTAGTAGAATATGGTGTTGTTGTTAAGTGCCAACCCATAACGACCCTGTATAGGGTTTCTGAAGAGTAACTGGTAAGTTTGAACTGCTGACTTTACGGTCCAGCACATTATTCTGAAGTGCCACATGACTGGTGGAATCCTGAGGATTCCTTGGTCACCCTTCAGGTCTAGAAACAACTCACCCCCGTGGCTCAATTTTCAGCCAAACAATAAATAGGTAACTAAGGATGACAACAACACTAGTAGGGTGTGCACACCACAGAATGGTCATCCATTTGATATCGAAAGGAAAGCGTTACTTACCCAAGGACAAAGTTCAGAGGGTTGGGAAAGAGGGAGGAATGGAAGGAAAAAACACAGGGAGGATGGGGAATAGGTGGTGTGACGTTGAAGGGACTGCACTCGGTGAGATGAAACCATGTGTGTGATTTGTTGAATATAAAACTGCTGTACTCTCAATTCACAATAAAAAATTTTAGAAAGCTAAGTGCTCTCATAAAACAGTAATCATCCATATGGAAAAATATACATACAGAAGAGTAGGCAGCTCATAGTGTGTAGCTTGACACATTTTCATAGAAGGCACACCCATGCAGTCAGTGCCTAGACCGAGAAGTAGAACATTACCAGTGCCTCTTCATGTCCCCTTGGGTTCCATTAAGGCACTACTTCAAGAGTTAGCACTACAACCTCCAACAGTGTAGATTCTCTTAGAGCCATTTCCAGTTTATACCAAGGGACTCCTTGGGGTCTGACTTCTCTTTCTCTCTCTCAACACCATGCATGTGAGATTTGCCCTTAGTGCTGTATTGCTCAGTCTGTGCAGTTTGTTCATTCTTAATGTTATAAAATAGTCTCCTGTTTGAATATCCCATGATTCTTTAATCCCTTCATTTTTGGTTGCATTTGGACTATGAAATGAATATACAGTCATTTTTGTATGTGTCTTTTGGTAGACAAGCACTTGTTTCTCTTGGGTCTATAACGTTTTTAACGAGAAGTGATTTTGCTGGGACAGACATATGGCATGTTTATCTTTTTAAGAAACTGCAAAATGATTTTCATTTCTACTCCTTCCTGAATCAGTGTTCCAATTTCTCCTTATCTAATCCAACACTTGGAGTGATTGTACCAAGCACTTTGGATGTGTCATTTTGAGAGGGGTCAGGCTAGTGATTAAGAGTACAGAGTCTGGAGCCAGACAGCCTGGGGTTCTTATCCAGGTTCCATCATTTTACTGCTGTGGTTATTAAGTGTCGTCAAGTTGGTTCCAACTCATAATGACCCTGCATAGTGTTTCCATGCAGCAGCTAGTGGGTTTGAACCGCTGACCTCCTGGTTAACAGCCCAGTTCTTATCCTACAGCACCACACTAGGAGTCCCTTTTATTAGCCATGTGATTTTAGTCAACGTCGCTGGTCACTCTGTGCTCAGTTTCCTTATCTATTAAATGGGCATGATAACAACAGTACCATTCTCTAAGGGTTGTTGTGCTTGCCATTCCACAAATGTTGACTGTCATAGTTATTCCAAGTATATACTAGGAAACCTTCAGAGTGCTATTTGGGGGGATTGGGGGTGGTCCCTGGCCTCTTTCATAGCCTTAGCTGGGAATACAGTTGATTCAGTGCAGTTGGCACTACTGTATATGTCAGATTCCCACATCCACCAAGGAGTGAATCAGGTGTGACTCAGCCGAGGAAAAGAAGCCTTAGACGGGGACCTCTTGCCTCAAGGTATTTTCCAAAGAGGAAAGGGAGTAGAGAGTCTGTGGCTTCTACTGATGGTTGCCTTTTGATTTCTCTTCTAAATTTATTGGTGTGACACTTTAGGATAAGCACTCCACCATAAGGTCGGTTTGAACTGCAAAGTCAGTGGTTCAAACTCACCAGCTGCTCCTCAGAAACCCTATACAGGATCACTGTGAGAACCAACTCGATGTCTCTTAACAAAAACAACAACCCATTTTCTAGTTCCTTTACCAAACACATAGTTCCCTGATTTCTTTGGGAGTTCTGATAGCTATGTGAGGGCAAAAGGAGGGAAAACTTGTCTAAACTATTCAGGACGAAGTGGTGGTGGTTATGTGCTGTGGAGTCAGTTCTGACTCATAGCAACCCTGCATGGGGGTTCTGAGGCTGTACATTCTTACAGGAGCATAAAGTCTCCTCTTTCTCCCACCGAATGGCTGGTAGTTTCCAACTGCTACACTTGAGCTTAGCAGCCCAACTCTTAACCACTACACTACCAGAGCTCCTTATTCAGAAGAAAGTGGGTACATTTCATTACAATGACAGTTGATCTGCTAGGTTATGTTTTGAAGGCAATAAAGCAGTCTCATTAATATTCATTTTCCTTGTTATTTAGAGGTATTTATCAAGAGATCAGATGACGTATTGCACTGGGCAAATCTGCTGCACAGGAACTTTTTAAAGTGTTGAAGAGCAGAGATGTCAGCTTGAGGACTAGGGTGCGCCTGACCCAGGCCATTGTGTTTTCAATAGCCCCATATGGATGCGAAAGCTGGACAGTGAATAAGGAGGAGGATCGTAGAAGAATTGATGCCTTTGAGTTGTGGTGTTGGAGGAGAATACTGAAAGTGCCATGGACTGCCAAAAGAACCAATAGATCTGTTTTGGAAGAAGTGCAGCCAGAGTGCTCCTTGGAGGCCAGGATGGCTAAGCTTCGTCTCTCCTACTTTGGACATATTGTCCAGAGGAAACAATCGTTGGAGAAGGACGTCATGCTGGGTAGGGTGGAGGGTCAGAGAAAAAGAGGAAGACCCCCAACGAGATGGATCAGCCAGGTGGCATCATTGATGGACTCAAGTGTGGCAGCAGTAGTGAGGTTGGCCCAGGATCGGACATTGTTTCGTTCTGCCGTGCATGGGGTCGCTATGAGTCGGTTCCGACTCGATGGCACCTGACAACAACAACAACATATTTCCCCTACCCCCATTAGTTTTGTTTTATAAAGTATGCTAGAGAAGAGTTTCTCCTAGAGGAAAAACAACAACATTTTAACCAAGTGTTAAAATGGAAATAGCCCTTTGCACCACATGAAGCATTGCTGTAAATTATGCTACATTAAAAATGGAAGTTTGTGATCATGGTAACTAACAGTGCTGGAAAATAGAAACACAACCCTCTACTAAAACTGCATGAGAGCAGCCGAGCCCATGAAGAAAGCTTTTTTTCTTTTCTTTCTTTTTTAAACAACAACCCTGGCTCTTTATTAGGGCCAAAATACACACAAAAGATTCCCTTCTTGGAGTCACGACCAACTGAAATAGAAGCAGCTTCCGTGGGGAGGACATGGCGTGACAGGAATCACAGAGCTGGGAGCAGGAGACTTGGGCAGGTTATTTAGACCTTCTCAGCTTCAATTTTCTCATCTGGATCCAGGCAGGATTAAACCAGCGGGGCTCAGATGTTCATGTCAACCTGTACCATTCAGAGATTCTAAAAGTAACTTGGTCACTTGTGAAAACCTGCTTCCTTTTCTTTGTTTTCTTTCAATGCTCTTCTACTCAGGACTTTTTGGACCCTTCCCCTTGAATACATCTGCATTGGAATAGCCCAGCTCTTCCTCTATTCTACCTAAGTAAGGAGTCCTAGTGGCCAAGTAGGGTAAGCATTGGGCTGCTAACTGCAAGGTCAGTAGTGGAAACCCATCAGTGATAGGTCTCAAGCCTGTCATCACACTGTAGTTGAACCATTAGAGGCACAATGAGACAGTCTAAGTTTTACTATGCCTATGTGGTCGGTCACTGGTGGAACGCTATGGGTTAATGTGCTGGACTATACAGTCACTTGCACCCCAAAGTCAGCAGTTCAAGCTCACCAGCCACTCCTCAGAAACCCTATCCAGGGTCGCTATGTGTCAGAATTGACTCGATGATACTTAACAACAACAACAACAACATACAGTCACTAGTACTGTGGCTTACTGAATTGGACTGCAAGATCGGTTTAAATCACAAGGTCTGTGGTTCGAGCCACTCCTTGGAAACTCTATGCAGAGTCGTTATGAGTTGGACCCAACTCAATGACGCTTAACTATAATAACAACATAGGATCACTGTGAGTCAGAATTGGCTTGAAGGCGGTGGGTTTGTTTTTTCTGGTTTTGTGTTGGTTTGGGCCCACTAAGTAGAGGTTTGTGTAAAACACTGAGGGATTGAATCTCCTTGGCAGGTCCCAGTGGGATAAAAGCACTGAGACGTTCAGGCTCCTCAGAAATCCATTCCAGAAAAGCTGATGTCCTTGTCTTTATTTTAGTGTCCAGCATCTTTATTTTAAACCCTAAAACTAAAATTCCGGGCAAGAAATAATTCTTTACAAAAATTTAATACTAACAAAATAAAATCTAGTCTTTGAGACTAGTCAGTCCATACCTCTTATTTATAGATGAGAAACCTGGTGCCAAGTTGGTAAAGCATTTCCCTGAGGTCACAAAACTGTTAGTCACAGAGCCAGGACTAAAACCCAGGTTTTCTTGTCACCAAGGTCCATGGTTCAAATCCACCAGCCACTCCTTAGAAACCCTATACGGGATCACTATGAGTCAGAACCGACTCGATGGCACTTAACAACAACAATGCTGTCACTCACAATTTCAATGAAGAATTTTCCCCCTGGAATTAGTCTTGGTAAGAAGACTTGACATTTCTTAATGAATCTTGGCCTAAAAGGTAAGATTTCAAAGGGGTTGGAATGTAAATTGAACCTTTATTTTGTGTCAAATAAGATGAATAGTGGATTGGTTTGGGGTGAGGTAAGTAAGGAAGATGGGGGCAGGAGGAGCGGGGATCCTAAGAGTTGGCAAAAGACCACATACATTCTCCAGCTACCTCCACACACACTTGCATGGGACCTCACTTGAGAGCCCACATTGTCACCATGTCTCTTAAGCTCATGAAGCACTTGAGTGTGGGGGAGATTTAAAAATAAAAAACGATGAAGAAAGGAAGAGAGATCACAAGGAGGGCCAGCTACGAAAACCCTGACATGGGATTCTGTCCACGTGGCTGCCAAATTCCCCTGTTCTGCAGGCTGGTAACCCCAATGGAATCTCTCACACATGCTGACTCCACCTCAAATCATGGCTCTGGGCATGGCTTTCCTGTGTGGGGTGGAAGATCCTGCTTGAGCTTTAGTGAATCACAGTCAACCTCGCCTCCTGACAACGGCTTCTCCAAACCCCGTCTGAGAACAGGCACTTTCACAAGCACACACACACACACACACACACACACACACACACGCTCAGCATAGGCACACACCGCAGGGATAGTTCCTGCTTGTCTTTGCCAACTTAGGGACTTTCCAAGATGGCACATGTATACAAAGGAGATCTAGTGACGAGAAGACTGGTGGTTACAACCCATACAGGGAGAAAGGAGGGAGAAAGACTTGACAATGTGCTTCTGTCAAAGTTACGTCTAAGAAAACACTATGGGCAGGTCTACTCTGTCATGTGGGATTGCTGTGAGTAAGAAGTGACTTGACAGCATCCAACAACAGCATGTGTATGAGCTTTAGGCGTTAGTTTAAATACCAGCTCACAACTCAGTGAATACTTAGTGACTGCATGGTACCTGGAATGCAAAGATAAGTATGTCCCGTGACTGTTGAGGAGGGGATCATCCTCTAGTGGGCAGCAGACCCAGTGACAAACAAATTCCAATCCCACTGCTGCAGAAGATGCTCAGGGTTGTGCAAAGCTGGGAGTTAGTTGCGCAGAGTTGGGGGGCAACTTGCTGTGTTTGGGTGCATCATGGAGGACTCTCTGTAGGAAGTGGCATTTGAGTCAAATTTCGAATGATGAGGTATAGAAGAAGAAGGGCAGGATTTAGCTGAGTGGACAAATCAACACTAGTTTCCAGAGATGTAATTTTGAGGCCAGCACCCACCAGAAGAGCCAAAGTACAATAAGTTCAGGTTGAAGAAGACAGAGCCAGGTCTGAAGATAAAGTCGGTGAGGGCTTCTTCTCTCCACATTCAGCATCATTTTTATTAGTGTTATTTTAACTTATCCTTCCCCCTGATGGCCTGCAGCCACCCACTCTCTAGGCAGCTTCCCGGCAACACCAGATCTTTGATCTAATTTTATCCCTGAGAAATTAGAATTTAGAAGAAAATGCACGGCAGCCTTATTTGGGAAAGGAGGGTGCAGGGAAACCAGCTGACTCCAGGCGCCTGGAGAGCACACAAGGTAAGGGCAGAGATGGTGCAGAGGCCCTCCTGTTGGCAAAACTCACATGGGGCCACAGTCTCAGAGATAGCATTTCACACTGTTGTCTCAGCCTCTGTGCTTACCTAGCTCTATGAGGGGTAATAGGAGTCTTGGGAATGTGCGTCTGGCTTTTGTTGTGCCATCAGATGAGATCTGTGCCTTCAGAACAGAAAGGACCAATTAGTCTGATTGATTTGGGCAGGAACCCAGTCTTCATTCTCCTTAGTTGCCACTCTCTGGGCCATAAAAAGGTGCAGTGTACTGGGCAGTCTCTCTGGGTGTCCTCAGTGAGGTGTGTGTACAGGGGAGGTACCGCTAAGACTCTGTGTGACTCAGGCCCAAAGTGTAAGACTGGAGACAGTACATAATTCTATCAGTCAGAACTCTCCAGAGAAACAGACCAATAGGCGCTGCAGATCAAAACAAATACCATCTACCAGGAAGCAGTTCATTCTGTTATACATAAGGTAGTCATGAGTCAGTGCCAACCTGACAACACCTAACAACAATAACAGATATAAATATATGTCGTGCAGCTAGCTTTATTTTAAGGAATTGGCTCATGGGATTGGGGGCGTCGGCAAGTCTGAGATCCATAGGAGAGGCCTGAAGCCTAGGAACTCCAGCAGGATACATCTATTACTCTTGGGTTCCAACACTTTCTCCTTCAGGAAACTTCAGTTTTGGCTCTTAAGACAACTTACTGAATGAGGTCCACCCACTTTACAGAGGGTCATCTGCTTAAAACCAACTGATTGTAAGTGTGAATTGTTTTTGGTGCTATGTGCCGTGGAGTCGGTTCCGACTTGTAGCAAACCTGTACAAGGTTTCTGATGCTGTAAATCTTTACAGGAGCAGAAAGCCTCATCTTTCTCCCACGGAACAGCTGGTAGTTTTGAACTGCTGACCTTGTGGCTCATAGCCTGATTCGTAACCACTACGCTAAACCTACAAAATACCTCTACAGCAATATCTAGACTAGTGTTTAAACAAACAAACAAACAAAAAATGGGCACAATAGTCTAGCCAAGTTGACAAATAAATTGTTGTTGTTTTAGGTGCCATCAAGTCAGTACCGACTCATAACCACCCCATGCACAACAGAACAAAACACTGCCCTATCCTGGGCCAACCTCACAATTGTTGCCAAGCTTGATGCTGCCACTTTGCCAATCCATCTCACTGGAGGTCTTCCTCTTTTTCTCTGATCCTCCATGGAGCACTCTGGCTACACTTCTTCCAAAATGGATTTATTGGTTCTTTTGGCAGCCCATGGCACTTTCAATATTCTCTTCCAACACCATAACTCAAAGTCATCAATTCTTCTATTGTCTTCCTTATTCACTGTCCACCTTATGCATGCATATGAGGTTATTGATATAATAGGACAGCTAATATTGAATTGCTGACCTTTGAGTTGGCAGCCAAGCGCTTAACTGTTGCATCATCATGGCTCCATACACACACCTATATCTGATATATGGAGTCCTGGTATGGCACTGTAGGATAATCACTGGACTACTAACCTCAAGTTCGGTGGTTCAAACCCACCAATGGCTCCTCAGAAACCCTCTACAGGGTTTCTATGAGTTGGAGCTGACTCAACAGCACTTAACAACAACATCCAGAGTATATAGAAAATTCCTACAAAGCAATAATGAAATGTGAAACAACACAAGAAACCCATTGATGAGAAGGGAAGGAAGTCTTGTGGTCTGCTTTAATTTTTAATTTTTCTCTGGATCCTGCCTAGGCTTCCACTACCCACTTCCCCCTACACTGCCCTTCCATAGTGGAGGTGACTATTGGTCTTCCTTATTCACCATAACTGTTTGTAGGGGATTCACATGTGTATATAGAAGCCCAGTGACATCCTGAAGTTCAGGGGATCCAACAGATTTACCTGTGGACCATGGAGCAAGTCACTGATTTCCACCTTCCAGTCAGACCACTTTCCACTCTGACCCCTAGTAACTCCATGGCTGGAGATAGTGTTTTGCACAGTGTCCGGATGGAAGGGGGCTGTCTTCCATCAATTATTCTCACTTCTGGGCTGTTCAACTTGAGTGCTTAAATGACTTGGTTAATTCACTTTCCAGAATAAATATCTTTGCTTAGATTCTGAATCTAGCCTAATAACCACAAAAATAGCTAGCCTAATGAGAAGTACTTTGAGGAACTCCTCTCAACTCTGAATATTGTGGATAATTATTTACAGTTTATAGCCTGGAAGAATGAGGTTAACCCCAGAAAGGTTAACCACTGCCCATGGTCACACAGCAAATAAGAGCAGTGTTAACCATCACATCCACATTTTTCTGATCTCTGTTGGGAGGCTGATGTTTCTTGCTTTTAAAGGGTTCTTTTCCTTTAATGATTAGGCTGCCCTGCAGGAATACCAATAGAGGGGAATGAGCCTACAGTTGAGGAAATCTTCAACTTCTTAACTCCCAGGGAAGCAGCAGGAAGTCAGTGGGGTGCAGAGAGAGGAATTCACACCTGCTCAGAGGGCTTCTAAGCTTGAACCAATTCCAAATCCATATCTTTTTTTCCCCATGTTCTTTCACTAGATTTTAGTTCCACAGAGTAGGGTCCTTCCGTGGCTCTCTAGTTTATATCTGTACCCCTAACAACTGCTAAGGGTCAGAACCGACTCGATGGCACTTCACAACAACAGCTAGAGCAATGGATGGAACATTCAAGAAAAATTTTCTCTTCCCAGAGAAATACATATAAATTAAATTAAATTTGTTGTTGTTATTGAGGAGATGCACAGCAAAACGTAAACCAATTCATGTGTCTTCAGGTACCATTTAGTGATACCGATTACTTTCTTCAAGTTGTGTCACCTTCCTCACCCTCCTTTTCTGAGTTGGTCCTCCCCATTAATGCATGATCTTTCCAGTTTCTATTATCAAAGTGATTTCATACAGATCGCTGCAGTAAATATCTTTTTAACAAATTCATGCAAAATATTGTGTTCTTTTCTTATAGATTCTGGATTCATCTTTTGTAATAGGAAAAGAAGTGTGATTGATAGGAATAAAATGGAAGCCAGGGCAGAAATCTATGGGGAATAGAAATGTTTTAGGAGCTTTGAAATAATTTTAAATGAGCTTAGAGATGAGGGGGTGCTTCGATTCATTCTTCTTTTTTCTCCTTGACCCACATTCCAGTTCTTTCTCCAGGTTCCTGAGTGGTAGTCAGATGGAGACCCCCACCAACCCTAGTAACCAGGGAATAACCTGTTGAGTGGTTTTGTCCTTCATTTCCTTCCCAAATTGAGGGAACAGTTTAGAATTCAGAATTCATCTAGGGTCACTGGCAATCAGTTCTAACTAACAATTTCCACACGTCAATGTCTCATTCATTTGCATATTGAGAAAAATAAGCAGGGACTGCCTTTATTTATCTACTCTGTTTGGGTCATTTATATGTGAAATCTGTTTGCTTTTATGTGTGTGAAGAATGCTTTGATCTTACTGAAAACCTATTAACATTGTACATTGTCTATGAACCATATTCCCTAGTGAACCACACCCCCCACCTCCTGGTATCCGTGCTCTTGTATAGTCCCCTCCCTTGGACTTCCTTTAACCTTTAGAATGTGGTGTGCCAGGTCTGGGACTAATTCGGAAAATAGGATGGCCACTTCTAATTTTGTGCTTTAGGAGCCCGGGGCCACCATGTAAAAAGTGGAGACACTTAGGAGTTCGTCAGCTCATTGGTTGAATATAGTTACAGGAATGACCCTGGAAAGTTAGCCGAAGAACCCCACAGTAGAGCCTGGAACAGATGGTAAGAATTATGATTAAATAAAATAACTGTTGTTTTAAGCCATGACATTTTAAGATGGTTTGCCATGTATCAATTAACAACTAACATCATCTAAAAGCAAAGATTCTGAATCCTGGCTGAAAATCATGTTTACATGGAGATCCAAATGTATCATTGCCCAGGGTCCCAGTCCATTAGAGATTCTGATTTAATTGGCCTCGAGTGAGAGATCATTTTACATATGCAGTTTTAAGTGGCCTTTTAAAAAAACAATAAACAGGATAAATGGATGAATAAATTGTGGTATATATGGATAACAGACTATTATCTGATCGTAAAAAGGAATGAAGTACTTATACATGCTATTTGCTGTTATTATTACATACTGTTGAGTAAATTTTAAAAACATTCTAAGTGAAAGAAGCCAGAGAAAAATCAAAGTCACATATTATATGATTCCATTTACATGAACTACCCTGAATCGGTAAATCCTATAGAAACAGAAGACAGAATGCCAGGTGCTGAGAAGAGTGGGGAAAGGGAACTAATTGCTTAATGGGTACAGGATTTTCTTTGGGGGTGATAAAAGTGTTTTGGAACTAGATAGATGTGGTGGTTGCACCACCTTGTGAATATCCTAAATGCCACTGTATTGTTGTTGTTAGAGACCATCAAGTCAGTTCCAATTCATAGCAACCTATGTCTGCATCCGACAGAACAAAGCCTGCCTGGCCCCACACCATCCTCACAATCACTGCTCTGTCTGAGGTCATCATTGAAATCTCTGTGTCAATTCATCTTGTTGAATGTCTGTCTTTTGAACTAAAATTCTGCTTTCCCAAGCATTATGTTCTTTTCCAGGTACTGGCCCTTCCTGATACCATGTTTAAAGTTTGTAAGATGAAGTTTTGCCATCCTCCCTGGCTGTTTTCTTACTGAGACAGATTTGTTTGTTCTTCTGACAATCCATAGTATATTTAATATTCTTCTCAAAACCCTAATTCAGATGTACCAATTCTTCACTCTTCCTTATTCATTGTCCAGCTTTCACAAGCATATGAGATCATTGAAAATACCATGGCTTGGCTCAGGTACATCTTAGTCCTCAAAGTGACACCTTTGATTTTTGACATTTTGAAGAAGTCTTTGCATCAGATTTGTCCAATGCATTATGTTGTTTGATTTCTTGACTGCTATTTCCATGGGTGTTAATTGTGGATCTAAGCTACATAGACTTTGGCCACTGCACAGTTCATTTTGAAAGGGATGTTAAAATTAAGGATAATTTTTTGTTAGTGGATTGTTTGTATTATGAATTTAATCTCAAAAACAAAAAAGTAGAAAAAGAAAGCAGTGGGAAAGATTTGACCCATCATTGCCAGCTTTGAAAGATGAAGGGAGACATGAATCAAAGAATATGGTTTCTAGAAGTTGCAAAAGACAAGGAAATGGATTCTCCCCTGAAGTGTCTATAAAGGAATTCAGTCTGGCCATCATCTCGATTCCAGCCCGGAGAGACATATGTTGGAAGTATAAAATATTAAGTTTGTGTTGTTTTCAGCCACTTAAAAATGCACACAGTTGTTGTTAAGTGCCCTTGAGTAGGTTCTGACACCTAGCAACTCTGTATAGGGTTTTTGAGGAGTAGCTGGTAAGTTTGAGCCATTGACCTTGTGGTTAGCAGTCTAGTACTTAATTCTACAATGCCGCACTGTGTGTGTGTATAGGAGTTTATAAGTTTTACCACATGTACAGATTTGTGTAGCCATAACTATAGACTACCTAATACTTCCTTGATACACACACACATCCACACACATACCCTTAACCCCTGGCAGTCGCTGATCTCTCCCCTGTTGCTATAATTTCTCCTTTTCCAGAACATGCTTACCTGTGTCAAGTCTTAGGTTGAAAACATCCGTTTAGCATTTCTTTTAGAGTATGTCTATTGTTGATGAGTTATTTTACTTTTCCTTCATTGAGAATGTCTTTATATCATTATAAAGACATCTTTATATAAGGATATTTCTATATCCTTCATCCCTGAAAGATGTTTTCACTGGCTATAAAAGTCTATGGTGACAGTTTTAGCATTTTAAACATGCTCTTCTCTTTCCTTCTGGCCTTCATGATTTTTTTGTTTGTTTTTATTGTAAATTATGTGATAGTTTACATGGGAGAACACCAGCTTTACACTCATCCTATCGTATTTTGTTTCATTGCAATGATTACAATCCCTTCCATGCATCATCAAGCAAACAAAAGGTACACCCCTCAAGCCTGTCCCTCATCTGTCAGCACACAGCCCCTCTCCCTCCCTGAGTCCAGAGTCCTCAGCCACTCCATCTCTCCACATCATCATCTCTGCCTCCATTTCTGGCATCACTGCTTCTCTGGATAGGATCCCACACTCCTCTCTTCTCCCTTGATTGTCCCAGGGTCCTCCGCTCCTGGACTGCAAAGTCAATCACTCCCCTCCTTTTGTTATAAAACATCTACCTTTACATGTCTGACCCTCACAGTCAGTTCTGATAACAATTATTCACTATTGTACCACAAGAGTCTTATCCCCATCTCCTTTCATCAGCCCCATCCAGACAGATTGGAAACCACTCAGTGGAGATTCTACCTTCCTCCACACCCTCTGGATCTAGGTTCCCTCTTGAAACTTGTAAGCCAGTCACTTCTTGCCTTTGTAGCCCCATTTTGGGTAGCCAATGTCTAAGTTGCCCATCCCTGACTACCCTGTGTACCGAGGGGGTGGGAGTGATTCTTGCTGTAAAAATTTGTTCCCTCTTTTGAGCTACTACATCCATAAGTATAGGTTAAGTTCATCAAATTGTAGTGGATTTTTTTTCCCTCTTCTTTCTTCTTCTAGTTGAGTTCTGACCATCCAGCTATTGAAGCCAGGTCAAGTGGGTACTATCTGCAAGTGTGGGTGTTTTGTGCATCATTCCTCCTTCATAGCACTCTCCACTATAGCCCTCAGTGGCCATGTTACTGCCTCTGGGCCCAAGAGTCCCCAGATGTTACCATACTCCTGGCAAACCAGGATTCTCAACCTGGGTTCACAGGAGTCTATCGAACTAGGTCAGACTTAGCTCACAACTTCATTGCTGTTTTTCCCCACTTCTCCTTATCGGTGACCAACGTGGTCACTAGCCAGACTAAATGCCTGTTCATGTATTCCCCTTGAGTCTTAGTCTTGGAAGGGAGTTTGCTCAGAGGGGACCTGACCACTTGCCTTGATGGCTCCCGGGCAAACAGTTTGCTTGTTCTTGTAGTAGTCAATCAGACTGCCGTTATTGTTTTTTATTTTTCTGGCTTTCATGATTTTGATGAGAAATCCAGTTAGTCAAATAAATGTTTCCCTCTACAGGAAGTCCCTGATTTATCATGGAGTTCTGTTCCAAGAACTCTGTTTTAAATTGGCACTGATACTAAGACAAATACTTCTTTTTAAAAAGGTTTCTTTATTAATGCCTTTTATTATCAGCATCTTTATAAATCCTATCTTGACTTGCCTTAGAATATTTGTGAATGAATATATGAGAATGATAACATCAACAACTCCATGTTGCAATACTGTATGTAGTACATGTTACTAATGATAAAAAGTACAAAAAACAAAACACACCAAACACTTGTGTGAATCATTGTAATGCAAATACATTGCAAATAGAGGAATACTTATATATATTCCTCTGGCTGCTCTCAAGGTATTTTTTTCTTTGCTTTATTTTTCAAAAATTTGACTATGATGTGTGTTGACATGAATTTGCTTAGGTTTATCTGTAACAGCATCTTATTTGAAGTGTACTGAACTTTTTGAATTTGTAATTGTATGTCTTCTATCAAATTTTTGGAAGTTCTAACCTATGCTTATTCAAATAACTTTTCTCTACCTTTCTTGCTGGCCCTCTAATAATCTGAATGGTAGACTTTTGGTACAACATGCCCCATATGTCCTTGACACTGCTCATTGCCTTTCAACATTTGTTTTCTCATTGTTGTTCAGATTGAATAATTTCTTTTTCTCTGTCTACAAGTTATCGATCCCATCCAGTGAATGTTTTATTTCCATTATTGTATTTTTCCGTTCCCCAAAAAATCTATTTAAGTTGTTATAGCTTCTAGGTTTTGTTTTGTTAACAAAAACAAAACGTTTTTTTTTTAACTGAGACTTTTTATCTTTGCAATCATTTCAAGAGAATTCACCCTTACTTCTTGGTACATGGTTTCAATAGCTGCTTTAGCAACTTTATCTAACAATTTCAGCATTTATGTCATCACTCAGCTGGCATCTGTTGACTATTGTTCCTCTTTTAAGTTGATATTTTTCTTGTTCTTCATATGCCAAGTAGCTTTGATTGTATATCCTGGACATTTTGAATAGCATGTTTTGTGAATACTATGGTCTATACATTTTGAATAGCATGTTTTGTGAATACTATGGTCTATACATTTTGAATAGCATGTTTTGTGAATACTATAGTCTATACATTTTGAATAGCATGTTTTGTGAATACTATGGTCTATACATTTTGAATAGTATGTTCTGTGAATTTATGTCTGTTTAAATCCTAAGGAGAATGCTGGCTTTGGCTTTGTTTTGTTTTATCAGGGAATTGATCTAGTTCAGTTCAGTTTTTCAAAGACTTTGCAGTGCTATTTGGATGTGTTCTCTGTGTCACCCAGTGCCCATTCTGTGGCTTGGGTGATAGTCTAACTTCTTGAAGCATGCACCGCTTGGAAGAAAACCTTATGGGACTGAGCCCATGAGCTGCCTCCTCTCTGTGATCATTCTAATCTTTCCCAACTCCCTGGAGCCCTCTGTTATGGTCCTGTGGTCAGAAAGCTGGAGTTCTAGTTTCCCAGCTCTGCTAGGCACTTCCTGTGACTATATCTGAGTATGGGTCCAAAGCAGTCAAATACTTATCTAGAAAGAAAACAAGGCAGTAGAATTTTGCCCTACCTTCTTAGGACCAGGGCTTCTTTGGTTGGAGAGAAGAATGAGTTTTAGGCAGCTTATTGGTAGCTGCTGCCACCATGGGGTTACCTGGGGGCTGGAACGAGAAAAAAGAAAAGAAAGCAAAATGAAACAAAAAGCAGGAGTCCCTTTACCCCACTCTTTGGACCAGAACGTGAAAATTTCTTTTGGAGCTTTTTCTGTTTGCGTCTGGAAGGCACTTCCAGGTTTCAGACTGCTTTGGAGTCCAGACCAGGTAACAGTAGAGGGGGGAATCTAGGAAACTCACCATGGGTTTGGTGGTACATCTGAGCTTCCTTCTCAGTGTCTATGCATCTGGCCAGGGTCTGTAGCTGCACCCAGTGGAAGAGGCATGCTGAAGTGCACTTGTTTCCTACTCGCCAGAACAGGAATCTCAACATATATATCTGTTGTTATTAAGTGTCGTCAAGTCAGTTCTGACACATAACAACCCTGAAAAGGGTTTCCGAGGAGTGGATGGTGAGTTTGAACCACTGACCCTGAGATTCAAACCGACCTTTTGGTCTAGGGCATTATCCCACAGCACCACACCAGGACTTCCATATATACATATATGTGTGTGTGTGTGTGTGTGTGTGTGTCTATGGGTATGTATGTTGTTGTTAAGTGCTATTGAGTCAGTTCCAACTCCTAGAGATCCCAGTACAAAATTTCTGAGGAGCAGCTGTTGGTTTGACTCTCTCTCTCTCTATCTCACACACACACATATATATGCACACATATATAAGTTGTTGTTTAGTGCTGTTGAGTCAGTTCTAACACATAGCAATTCTGTATAGGGTTTCCAAGGAAGGGCCAGTGGAATTGAACCATTGATCTTACAGTTCAAACCAACCTTTTGGTTCAGTGATTATACTATGGAACCATACCAGGATGCAGACATATACATATTTAATGTAAAGCTATAAACATTAAGGACCTTCACCTTTAGCAACAGACACAATGACCAATGTTAATTGCCCACATTGCCTTCTACTTGGCCTCTCATAACTTTATTCCTCCTGCTGAATTGGGCCTCCTGGCCAACTTAACTGTTGTCTGAGACAAGTACTGCCTGATGGGACACTTCTGAGGTCAGGCTACTTGAAGCAGGCCCTGCTTGCTGCCCAGGGCCTGACTCCTGTCTTCACCTTTCCATCCTCCCCCAGACAGTCTGGGACACAAGGGTCCTTGATGGCTTTATGACAAAGTTTGCCTGAGTCATGATACAAGTGTTAGAACCTGGAATGCCTGACTGAGATGTTTCTCCATATAAATAACAATGATTACTTTATAAATATTAGAAAAGTATTGAGGATTGAAGAACGTCATATAATCACTATCATTAAAATAATAATAGCTAACATTTATTAGGTATTTACAGTGTATAGGAATCTTGGTATTGCACTGTGGGTTAATAAGCTGGACGGCAAGGTCAGCAGTCAAGCTTACTAGCCACTCCTTGGAAACCCTATACAGGGTCGCTGCACACATAGATCAACACCATTCCTCTGTCAGTTTGTCATATTGACTGGTTTGTGTGTTGCTGTGATGCTGGAAGCTATGCCATTGGCATTTTAAATACCAGCAGGGTCCTGGTATGGCACTGTAGAATAAGCACTGGAATGCTAACCACCAGGTTGTCAGTTCAAACCCACCAGCCACTCCTCAGAAACCATCTACAAGGTTGTTATGACTTGGAACTGACTTGACAGCACTTAACAACAGCAACAGGATCACCCATGGTGAACAGGTTTCAACAGAGCTTCCGGATTAAGACATACTAAGACAAAGGAGAGGCAGACTGCTTCTGAATGGGGAGCCACTGAAACCTTATGGATAGCAGTGGAACATTGTCTGATAGAGTGTCAGAAGATGAACCCCTCAGATTGGAAGGCATTCAAAATACAACTGGGGAAAAACTGTCTCCTCCAAGTTGAGTTGATTGAATTGGTTGAATTGACCTTCATGATAATGTGAATGGAGCAAAGCCTTCAGGACCTTCCTTTGTTGATGGGGCACAATTCAAAATTAGAAGAAACAGCTGCAAACATCCATTAATAATTTAAATGTGAATGTACAAGTATGAATCTAGGAAAATCGAAAGTTGTCAAAAACTAACTGAATGCATAAAGATTATATCTTAGGCACTAGTGAGCTGAAATGAACTTTCATTGGACATTTTGAATCAGACAAACATACTGTTGGCTAGTCTCAGAATGAAAAATTCAATAGGAATGGTCACATTCATTATCAGAAAGAGCATTTCAAAATCCATCTAGAAGTACAACGCTCTCTATATTGTTATTATTATTCATAACAACTGGTCTAGGCATAACAAACTTCTAGGCATATGCACCTACCACTAGAGCCAATGATAAAGATATTGAAGAATTTTACCAACTTATTCAGTCCGAAAATGGATAAAAAATGCAATTAAGATTGATAACTACTGGTGATTGGAATGTGAACGTTGGAAACATTGGTCAATGTTTAAGCATTGCAAGAGGTACCGTATAATCAAGAACTGATGGTACTGAAGGAGAAAGTCCAAGCTGCACCGAAGGCCTTGGTGAAAAGCAAGACTCTCGAAATTGACAAAATACAAAGTGAAATGTTTCAACAAGCTGATGCAGTTTGGCCGCTCATTCATCTATGCCAAGAAATTTGGAAGACAGCTACTGTCTAGCCAACCAGCTAGAAGAGTTCCATATTTGTGCCCATTCCAAAGAAAGATGACCCAATGAAATGCAGAAATAATCAAACAATATCATTAATATCACATGCAAATATATTTTTGCTGAAGATAATTTAAAAATGGTTGTAACAGCAGTACATTGACAGGGCTGTTGTTGTTGTTAGGTGCCGAATCGGTACCGACTCATAGCGACCTTATAAACAGTGGAACAAAACACTACCTAATCCTGGACCAACCTGCCAGAAGTTCAAACTGGATTCAGAAGAGAATTTAGGATGAAGGATATAGTCGCTGATGTCAGATGGACTTGGGCTGAAAGCAGAGATTACCAGAAGGATGTTTACTTGTGTTTTATGAACTATGCAAAGACATTTGATTGTGTGAATCATAACAAATTATGGGTAACATTGAGAAGAAGATTGAGTATTTTAGAACATTTCATTAAGCTCATGAGGAACTTGTGCATAGACCTAGAGGCAGTCATTTGGACAGAACAAAGGAATATGGAATGATTTAAAATCAGAAAAGGTGTATGCCAGGGTTGTAGCCTTTCGTCATGCTTATTCAGTCTGTAGGCTGAGCAAATAATTCGAGAAGTGAAATTATATGACGAAGAAAGTGTCATCAGGATTGGAGGAAGACTCATCAACAACCTGTGATATGGAAATGACACAACCTTGCTTGCTGGCAGTGAAGAGGACTTAACATACATACTTATGAAGATCAAAGACTTCAGTATGGAGGACACTTCAATGTAAGGAAAACAAAAATCTTCACAACTGGACCAATAAATAACATTTTGATAAATACAGAAAATAGTGATGTTGTCGGGGAATTCATTTTTCTTGGAGCCACTCAACACTCACAGAAGCAGCAATCAAGAAATCAAAGGACATTTTGCATTAGGAAAATCAGCTGCAAACGATTTCTTTAAAATGTTAAAGATCAACGATGTCACTTTGAAAACCAAAGTGCGTCAGACTCAGCCATGCTGCTTTCAATCATTTCATACATATGAGAAACCTGGACAATGAGTAAGGAGAAGAATCGATGCCTTTGAATTGTGGTGTTCACAAAGGATACTGGAAGTACCAAGGGCCACCAATAGAACAAGGGAATCTGTCTTGAAAGTCAGAATGCTCTTGAGAAGCAAGGATGGAGAGACGTCATCTTTTCTGCTTTGGACATGCTATCAGGAAGGAGCAGTCCTTGGAAGAGTACATCATACTTGGTAAAGTAGAGGATCAATGAACAATCAATTGGAAATCCCCAATGAGGTGGATGAACACAGTGGCAGCAACAGTGGGCTCAAACATAACAATCGTGATGTTATGGGGACAGGGAAGTGCAATCCTACATGATACCCAGAAGGAGAAATATTGGAATGGGATTGTGAGCAGCCCTACAGACTATAAACTGGTGATTGGGGCATTAATTTCCATCTCTGTAAAACGGTAGTAATAATAGTCACTATGAGTCAGAACTGACTTGAAAGCATTTAACGAAAGAAACCCTGCTACGCAGCTAGGACAAGATTATGGGTGCACACAGGGGACACTGATTAAATAATCACTGTTGGCAGAGCGGTACCAGCACTGAGAGTTCTCCCGGAGTCTTTGAGTATTGACACATGTCTGGGACCTGAATCCATGTTAACTGATAATTGGATGCTTGTTATCACCCAAAGATGGGGCCTGACAGTTATTTAACACTTCACCAAGCAAAAAAAAAACAAGCAGCTGTTTCTTGGTGGCAGTTAGACGGCCAACACATGAAAAAGATTTGGCATACTCAGTGCTTTAACTACAGGCAAGATTTTAAAGGCCTCACCTATTGTCAGTATGTGAGGTCACACTTAAAAGCAGCTCCCACATATTTGTTCAATAATTCAGGGACAATCTGGGCAGCAGGAGGCAGTGATTTTCCCATTGAGGAGAGGAGAATCAGGGAGAGGGTTAGTAATTCCCCATTAAGGTTCAATGAGAAAACTGCAAGGGAAAGAGGGTAAGAGGAAACTAAAAGAAAAGCAGAGGAAACAGACCAGGCAACTGGCTTGGAGACAGGGGACTCTCAAACTTGGACTTGTTTATGTTGAGCCTCACAATGGAACCTGGTACAAGTGGAAGGGGAATCACAGTGAGGCTATTGGAGCCATAGAGGAAGCATGGACTATAACATCAGATGTAGTCCCTGGGTGGCGTACATGGTTTACACAGTCAGCTGCTAACCAAAGACTGGAGGTTCAAATTCATCCAGCAGTGCCTTGGGAGAAAGGCCTGGCTGTTCAAAAATAAAAACAAAAAATGCCATTGATGTTTCTGTGCTCTACTCAGACACACATGAGGTTGTCATGAGTTAGTGTCAACTTGACAGCAACTGGTGGTGGTAACATCAAACAAGCCTCTGTTCTTAATTGTCAGTTGCTCTTGGCAGGTTGTTTAACCTGTTTGCCTGAACCTTGATCTCTTTATCTACAAGTGTGGATAAAAATACCTACCTCCTATGACTTAAGGGTGGAGTCCTGGTGTGGCACTGTGGGTTAATGCACCAGACTGCAAAGCCATTTGAACTGCAAGGTCGGCAGTTCAAGCTCACCAGCTGTGCCTCAGAAACCCTATACAGGGTTGCTATGGGTCAGAATCGACTCTACGGCACTTAACAACAACAACGTAATTTAGAGGAAGAGTCTATATGAAAATTTATGTGGCACAGCCCTGGAACTGGGTGCTCACAAGGAGCCCAGTAAGTGTTAGCTACCTCCATCAGATGGGACTGACCTACATTCCAAGGTCTAGAAGAGATTATCATCAACCCTTCTGCCCTCCAATGCTCGCCTTGAAATTTCAGTGAAGCCTCAGACATCAAATTTGCTTCCACTCTACTATACTTTCTTCTACCACTCTGTGATTAGGATTTGTTTTTGGGGTTTTTTTTGGTGGGTGGTGGTGGTGAGTAGGAGTAAGAAGTGAGGACTAGGGTTAGGACTATTGCTAGGTCTACACTAGGCTGGCGGCTGCTGCCACTGCTGTGTGCCACTGAGTCCTTTCTGACTCACAGTTACCCTGTACAGGGCTCCCAAGGCTGTAGAACTTTACTAGAGCAGAAAGCTTCATTTTTTCCTGTGGAGCACCTGGTGTGTTTGAACTGCTGACCTTACAGTTAACATAACAGCCCAATGCATAACCCACTAAGCTACCAGTGCTCTTCGAAGCAGTTAATTATTGTAGTTATTAAGTGCTGTCCAGTTGATTCTGACTCTTAGTGACTCAGAATAGGCTTTCCAAGGATTGGCTGGGAGGTTTGAAATGTGAACCTTTTGGTTAGCAGTCCAAGGCTTATCCTACAGTGCCACACCAGGACTGCTGATGCAATTGTTGTTGTTGTTGTTAGGTGCCATTGAGTCGGTACCGATTCATAGTGACCTTATGCACAACAGAACGAAACACTGCCCGGTCCTGGGCCAACCTCACAATTGTTGCCACGCTTGAGTCCATTGCTGCCACTTTCCCAATCCATCTCACTTGGGGGTCTTCCTCTTTTTCTCTGACCCTCCACCTTACTAAACATGATATCCTTCTCCAGTG
>NW_006408524.1:14070852-14075711 GCF_000296735.1 Chrysochloris asiatica
GTACCTCATGACTGATCTGGATATGTTCTTTTTGACAATGAATGCAACACCATTCCTCTTCAATTTGTCATTCCTGGCATAGTAAACCATGTGGTTGTCAGATTCAGAATGGCCAATACCAGTCCATTTCATCTCACTAATGCCTAAGATATCGATGTTTATGTGTTCCATTTCATTTTTGACAATTTCAAATTTTCCTAGATTCATACTTCGTAATTATAGTAATATCAACAATCTTTAAAAATTTTAAAAACTGATGGCCTAGGATTTCATTTTGTGCTAAGGTTAATGGTCAGGACTAGGGTTACTGTTTGGAGTCCTGGTGTGGTGCTGTAGGATAAACACTGGACCTCAAGGTCGGTTTGAATCACAGGTCGGCAGTTCAAACTCAACAGCTGCTGTTCAGAAACCCTATACAGGGTTGCTATGAGTAGGAACGGATTTGATAGCACTTAACAATAACAATAGGGTTAATGTTAAGGGTAAGGGGTAGGCTAGGGCTAGCAGTAAAGCTTTGTCTAGTTTTTAGGGTTACAGTTAGGTTTATTGTTATTTTACTTTTTCTTGAAATCTATTTGATTTCCTCTTCATTTGGAAGTTCAATCATTACATTATTCTCTCTTTTTACTTGATGGGGTTTTTGTTGTTGCAACTGTATCTCTGATTCCATATTTTGTTGTGTTATAGGTCTGTTCTACTTTGCTTATTTCTATATCTCTGTTGAGCTCTGGGTGGTATTGTCATGTGTGTTAGTCTCAGGTTGTTGTCTGCTGTTGTTGGCTGTCTTTCCAAAGAGCTTCCCATAGTATTTTTTGAGAACAGAAACCAGACAGTGGTGAAGTACCTGAGAACATACCAATATAAGATTATCAATTACATATAAATATGATGCCACAATGCCTTAGGAAAAAAAGACAATTTCAACTTACATGAAGAAAGAAAACAGAGTGCCTCAAGTCACCACAATACAGAGTCATCTGGAATGATTTTTACAAATTCTTTTAATTTCTCTTTATCAGAAAATGACTTAATTTACAGTCATATTTGATGGATATATGATTTTTGGTTGGCAATTTTTTTCTTCCTGTTTTATATATATCATTCCATTGTCTACTTGACTGCGTGATTTCTGCTAAGAAATCAGAGTTTAGTCTTAATAACAGTCCTTTGAAGTTAACTTTTCAATTTTCCTGAACTGTTCTCAGGATTCCTTGTCTTTGGTTTTGAAAAGTTTGACTATACTACGTCTTGGTGTTTTCCCTTTGGGATCTATCCTGTTTGGAGTTTGTTCAACTTCTTCAATGGCTATCTTCTTGAGGTAAGTTGTCTTCCAGCAACACTTGGACAATATTTTCTATGCTGTTTGTTTGTTTTTTTGGTCTCTTCTTGCTCTGGAATTCCAATCTCATGTAAGTTATTCCTCTTGATAATGTCTCCAGTAACTCTTAGGTTTTCTTTGGCCATTTTAATTATTTTTTTCTGATTGTTCCTCTTGCAGATGAATATTGGAACATTTTCTTCAAACTCAGTATTTTGGCCTTCCATTGATTCAATTCTACTTCTTTTACCTTTCCATGCATTATCAATTTCTGAAGTCTTAATGTTAATCTTGTTTTATAATTGTTGTTTTTATATAGTTTCCATTTATTTTGTCAATTTGTTTCTTGAATTCTTTTATAGTTTTATCTCTGTCTCCCTTGATTTCATCTGGAGTTTTCTCCATCATTTTCTTAATCAATAAAGGTGTCTTATTTATGACATTCTTATCCATTCCTTATCAAGTAGTTACAATACCATTTCTGGTATATTTTCTGACTGTATTTTGGTCACTTGGTTGAGACACTGTTTAATTTATTCTTGTATGCTGAAACTGTCTATTTTATCTGACATATTGTGAAGTCATAATTAGATTTAATTGATAATTTTACATTGGTATGTTCTCAGGCACTCACCACCTGTATTATGGTGGATGCAGTAGAGACTGGAAGTGTGAATGCAGTTTCTGCTCAGTTTGTGTAGCATAGTTCAGGGTGGGTTCACACACCTCCAAAAACATGCCCAGTGCTCAACTTTCAGCAGAGCCAAGGCTGTGCAAGAAGGGGTGCCACTGGTCACTGTGTTGACCAGAGTGGGTACTGGCCAAGCCCCCAGCTACCAGGAGGGCACAAGAACAAGGGAGAACTGTGCCCCTATTGTTGCCAACCTGCAACCATGGCTTGAGTGCTGTATTGACAGCTGCTCACAAAACTTCAAGATGGCTATGCAAGCCAGCCCAGTCGGCCCATTTTTCTTCTTTGTCACTGTCCCTGTTCAGTTTTGTCTTCCAGTGGGCACTCAGTCCACCTCTCTGTCCTGTCCTCTGAAGCTCAGGGTTCCAGGGTCACCCTCCGTATCTGTTTTCCTCAGTCTCCCATGGCTTTGTTGCAGAGGGTCTGATCAGTGCACCTGCTCTGCCATCTTGTCTCTGTGATTATTAGGTTTTTAAAAAGTTAATCCCTACACTAACCTAGGAGTCCTGATGTGGCACTGTTGGTTAATGTGTTGGACTACAAAGTCAGTTTGAACTTCAGGGTCGGTTGTTCAAGCTCACCAGCTGCTCCTTGGAAACCCTATATGGGGTTGTTTTGGGTCGGAACTGGCTCAATGGCACTTAACAACAGCAACAACAACATAGTAACCTAAGGAGCCTTGTTGGCACTGTGGGTGAGACTGCTAGCTGCAAGTTCAGTGCCTCAAACCCACCAGTCACTGTGCCCTAAAGACTCACAGTCTCATAGGCTCACTTTGAGTCATAGTCAACTCAATGGCAGTTGGTCTGGTTTTGGTTTATACTAAGCTAGACGTAAGTACAATGGGAATTCAGTGGGAGAGTCTGTGCCTTCCATACAGAGACTTTGGTTTCATTCCCAAATGCCGCTTATGTACAGCCACCACTCATCTGTAGGTGGAGGCTTGCATGTTGTTATGATGCTGAATAGGTTTCAGCAGAGCTTACAGATAAAGATCAACAAGGAAGGAAGACCTGGTGATTTGCTTTTAAAAATCAGCCAACAAGAACCCTATGGATCCCAACAATCAAATCCACAATTGATCATGGGGCTATGGCAGGGCCAGGCATTGTGCATAGGGTCTCCATGTGTCTGGGCCAACTGGAATGCAGCTAACAACAACAATGTTGACATAGAACTCAACCCCAGACATACACATGCACACTCACACACACACACTCACCCACCCAAGGTCTTATGTGTGTTCAAGCTTTAGGGACTATCCTTGGGGATATGTAGAGGAGATTGTACGTGATAAAAACACAATTGTACAAAATGGAGTACAATCTGCTTTGTTTCTTTTGTCAAGTCTCACTAAGTGCCCTCTTTTTGTCACACAAGCCCCTGCCCTTCTTTTCTCCTCTTCCTCCCTCTTTGCTTCTTTCTCCTGTGCCATTCCAGGTCCCAATGAGTATACTTATTTTTAATGTAAACTGATTCAGTCATTTCACTTTTTGTCTTCTTCCAATTCAAGCCCTGAAACAGTCTCCTCCCACCTTCAAAGGTTTATCAAGTTATGTTTTGCAAGCATACATTACTTCTTTGCTAAAGACTTTGGAGCCAGCCCCTAAAATACATTGTATTTGTTTTACTCTACTACTTGGTTCCTTGCATCAGTGGTCTTATGACCAGCGTGAGGGTGGTGTTAATACTTGATTTGCCTCCTTGAGGTGTGGGAACTATGCTTGTCTCCACCAGAGGTGGTCTGATATTGCAACAAATATGGGTAATTCTAACCTGGGTTATAATCCTAGTTCAGGTGACTGTCCACTGTTTGGATAACTTACTCTACCTAGCTGAGCCTCACTTGCATGATCTTTAAGATAGGGTGATATTCAGAGAAACAGTGACACCAGAAATGGAGGCAGAGATGATGACATGGAGAGATGGAGTGTCTGGGGACTCTAGACCCAGAAAGGGAGAGGGGCTGTGTGCTGATGACCAGTGGACAGGCTTGCAGGGTTGATGATGCATGGAGGGGATTGTAACCATGGCAATGAAACAATATACGATAGGATGAATGTAAAGCTAATATTGTCCCATGTAAACGATCACATAATTCACAATAAAACAGGAAAAAATAAAATAAAATAAGGTGATATTATCTATCCCCAGAGCTAAACTGACTGTGAAGTTAATAAAGTTTTGTTGGCACTAACTTCTAAACTACTATCTGTTTTTGCATTTAATTTTATATTGGTAAACTCATATTCTTTTTCTATGTTGTGTGCAGTTTGGGCCTCGTAAAACCTGGCTCCTGGCTGCCTGGGTGAGGACTCAGTGAGATGGTATCTGAAGATAATTCTCAAGACCATTCTGCAGCTTCCAAAGCAATGAGAACGCTGAAGAGGTTTTTTATTTTTTTTTTGAGATTCAATCCAAGCTTTACTAACAGAAAGTCAGCAGTCTGGAAGACGGGAGAGTCCTGTCCGTTATGAAGAGCCCATTATATAGGGGAAGTTACATTGGGATATACACTTAATCTATCTTAACATCAAGATAACATTCTTTGGGAACCAGATACAATAAATCAATAAACTTCCTCAAGCATTTTACCTTTAGGGTCTCATCTGCTTAATTCCTGAGATAACTATCTGGGTGTATTTAATCAGTCCTATTCTTCTTGTTCTGTTTTTCTTCTAGGACCATAAGGTCACCTTAGTTAATTTTTTTATTTCCTCATTTGTAGGGTAGCGTAATGGTTACGGATGGGGCTGTAAACCTCAGGGACAGCAGTTCGAAACTACCAGCTGTTCCTTGGGAGAAAGATGAGGCTTTCTTCTCCCGTAAAGATTTACAGCTTCGGAAACC
>NW_006408524.1:14076845-14078110 GCF_000296735.1 Chrysochloris asiatica
TATTCACTGTCCAGCTTTCACATCAATATGAGGTTATTAAAAATACCATGGTTTGGGTCAGGCGCACCTTAGTCCTCAAGTTGACATCTTTGCTCTTCAACACTTTAAAAAGGTCTTGTGCAACAGATTTGCCTAATGCAATATGTCGTCTGATGTCTTGGCTGCTGCTTCCATGAGTGCTGATAGTTGATCCAAGAAGAATGAAGTCCTTGACAACTTCAATCTTTCCTCCGTTCATAAGAATGTTGTTTATTGGTCCAGTGGTGAGGATTTTTGTTTTCTTTACATTGAGATGCAATTCATACTGAAGGCTGTGCTCTTTGACCTTCATCAGTAGTGTTTTAAGTCCTCTTCACTTTCAGCAAGCAAGGTTGTATCATCTGCATATCACAGGTTGTTAATGAGTCTTCCTCCAATCCTTATGTCACGTTTTTCTTCATATAACACAGCTTCTCAGACTACTTGCTCAGCATACAGGTTGAATAAGGATGGTGAAAGAATACAACCTGTTGCACACCTTTCTTATGTTAAATAATTTGTTTTTTCCATCTTCTGTTTGAACAACTGCCTCTTGATCCATGTACAGCTTCCTCATGAGCACAATAAAGTGTTCCAGAATACTCATGCTTTGCAATGTTGTCCATAGCTTGTCATGATCCACACAATCAAAAGTCTTTACATAGTCAATAAAGCACAGGTAAGCATCTTTCTGGTGTGTTCTGCTTTCCGCCAAGATCCATCGGACATCAGCAATGATATCCCTCATTCCACAGCCTCTTCTGAATCTGGCTTGAACCTCTGGAAGTTCTCTATCAATGTATGCTTGCGGCCATTTCTGTATTACCTTTAGTAGAACTTTACTCACATGGATAGCAAAGTTATTGTCCAATAATTTCCACATTCAGTTGTGTCACCTCTCTTTGAAATGGGCACAAATACAGATCTCTTCCAATCAGTCAGCCAGATAGTCGTCTTCCAAATTTCTTGGCAGAGATGAGTGGGTGCCTCCTGTGCTGCCTCACATTCTTGAAAGATTTCCATTTTTATTCCATCAATTCCTGGTGCCTTGTTCTTTGCCAATTCCTTCAATGCACTTTGAATTTCTTCTTTCAGTATCATTGGTTCTTGATCATATGCTGCCTCTAGACATGGTTGAACATCAACCATTTCCTTTTGGCACAGTAATTGTGTATTCCTTACATCTTCTCTTGATGCTTTCTGCATCATTCAATAATTTGCCCAGAGAATCTTTTAATAATGAAAGT
>NW_006408524.1:14085965-14093817 GCF_000296735.1 Chrysochloris asiatica
ATATAGATATATATACACTGTTTAAAAATCATATATATATCCTTGCATAGTGTTGTTGTTAAGTGCCCTTGAGTCAGTTACAACTCATAACCACACTGTATAGGGTTTCTGAGGACTCGCTGTGGGGTTTGAACTGCTGATCTTGAGGTTAGCAGTACAGTGCTTATCCTTCAATGCCACACTGGTACTCCATATACTCATATATGTACATGTATATACATGCACACACATAAAGTTTACCATTTTAAGCATTTTTAAGTTTACAATTCAGTGGCATTAATCTCACTCAGAATGTTGTGCAATGACCAACATCACTATTTACTTCTAAGACTTTTTCATTACCACAAACAGAAACTCAGTATTCCTGAGGTAATAACTCCTACCCAGCCCTGGGCACGGATATGGTTCCTATCTCTATGCACTCGTCTATTCTAGAAGTTTCATCTAAATGGGATCAGACAAGCTTTGTCCATAAGAAGCTCTGGTAGCATAGTGGTTATGAATCAGCCTGCGAACTGCAAGGTGAGCAGTTCGAAACTACCAGCTGTTACACAGGAGAAAAATGAGGCTTTCTGCTCTCGTAAAGATTTACAGCCTCTGAAACCCTATACAAGGTTGCTATGAGTCAGAACTGATTCCATGGCACATAACCACCACCAAGCTTTGTCCATAATGTTGTGGCATGGATCTGGACTTCATTTCTCTTTGAGACTGAGGAATAGTCTATTGTTTTCATTGTTACATATGTACCACATTTTGTTTATCCATTCCTCTGTTATGGGAGCTTGTTTCCACCCTTTGGCCTTTGTGAACAGCACTGTTATGAACACTAGCTACACGAATCTGAGAAAAGGAGCCTCTCAGCTCCCAGATTGGAGCTTCTCACTAGACTCAGCCAGTAACTCAGACTACTTGTAATATAGGAACCCAGGACACTGGGCTAGGCTGGGGGCAGAGGGTGGCCAGGCACAAACAGCTGGGTATGTGACCAAACTTAGGAGTCAGATCTCAAATGAGAAGAGGAAGAAGAAAAAACAAGCCCACCCTCTAGCCAGATCATCTAGATGAAGGTGTGGGGCTTGAGGCAAAGGGGTAGCACAAGGGCTAGCCTCCCGGAGCAGGGGTATGTCCCATAGTGAGGGTAGAGGGGCCTTGCTTCAAGTGCTTTTCATAGAACTTCTAACACTTCCACCTTCTCCCCAAGACCTCGCCCCTAGACCTGTGCTTCTTAGCAATGTCTGCTCTTCAAAACCACCCAGGGAATGTTTTAAAGCTATCAATGCCTGATCCGCACTCTGGCACACAGATTTAATTGATCTTGGGGGGAGGAGAGAGAGAGTGGGCCTTCGTATGGTTTGTAAAGTTCTCCCGGGGATTCTCAGTTGTGGCCAGCATTGCCCTAGAGGTGTGGGGTTGTCTGGTGCTACACAAATGTGGTCTAGCAAATTTTGGACTTGGGAAGCTTCCAGCTCCTCCAAGTCTGAGGGTAAAGGTTAAAGTTGAATGAGGTGTTCTGGAGGACCTAGGTTTTCTTCCCTCAGGCCCTCATAGGTCCTATATTTAGTGATCTGACCCATCAGAGGGTGTCAGGGAATAGTGAGTTAGGCACAAAAGGACTTACATATTCTAACATCTCTCTCTTGAGGGGCCTGCTGCTGACTTGAAAGCTGGTCATTTAGCACATATGTGACTGGGAGGGGTCAGACAGCACCTTTTGCTGGCCCTGGAAGGCTGGTGGACATCTCTGGGTCTTTCTGCTACCAGCTATTACCATCCATGCTGGATAGAACATTGCGGATGGAGTGGAAGTAGCAGTGATTTCTATTAAAAAAGTGTTTGGTATTGAAGGGATCCCATCATCTCATAGTCTGTCAGAAACCTTAAAGAGGTTGTGCCGGGGGTCTGCCCTGATACTTTCCTTTGGCCATTGTCCTGTGGGTTGTTGTTGTTGCTGTTGTTAGGTGCCATCAAGTCAGTACCGACTCATAGCAACATTATGCACAGCAGAACTAAACACTGCCCGTTCCTGGGCCAGGCTCACTACTGTGGCCACACTTGAGTCCATCGATGCTCCTACCTAGCCAATCCATCTCGTTGGGGGTCTTCTCTTTTTCTCCGACCCTTCACTGTACCAAACATGATATCCTTCTCCAGTGATTGGTCCCTCCTGACAATATGTCCGAAGTATGAGAGACCAAGTTTGGCCATCCTGGCCTTCAAGGAGCACTCTCAAACATAGACCTGTAGCGTTTTGGACAATGCCCTCCAACACAACAGGTAAATTTGTACTGGGACTGGTCAAGAAAATATTGATAAATCTTGTGATTGTAGCTGACTAAGATAAGGAGCATTTCTGGGCTTCCTAAGGAGCTCTGGTTGCATAGTGATTATGAATCAGGCTGCGAACCTTAAGGTCAGCAGTTCGAAACTACCAGCTGTTCCGTGGGAGAAAGATGAGACTTTCTGCTACCATAAAGATTTACAGCCTTGGAAACCCTGTACAGGGTCACTATGGGTCAGAACCGATACCACGGCACATAACCACCACCATCTGGGCTTTCTAGGGCTAGTGTGACAAATTACCACAAACTGGGTTGCTTCAAATAACGGTCCTGTACCAAACTCACAATCATTGCTACACTCAAACCCATTGCCACTACCACTGTGCCAATCCATCTTGTTGAGGGTCTTCCTCTTTTTTGCTGACCCTCCACTTTACCAAGCAGGGTAAAAGACTGCTTCCTCCTGATAATATGCCTGAAGTATGAGAGATGAAGTCTAGCCATCCTGGCTTCCAAGGAGGATTCTGGTTGTATTTTCAACACAGATTTGTTTGATAGTCTGTTAGTCCACGGAACTTGTAGTATTCTTTTTGAACACCATAATTCAAATGCATCAATTCTTCTATAATCTTCCTTATTCTTTGTCCAACTTTCACATGCATATATGGCTATTGAAAATACCATGAACTTGGGTCAGGCACACCTTGTCAGCATACTGACATCTTTGCTTGTGAACACTTCAAAGATTTCTTATGTATCAGATTTGCCTAATGCAATACATATTTAAATTTCATGACTGCTGCTTCCAGGAGAGTTGATGGTGGATCCAAACAAAACCAAGTCTTTGATAACTTCAACCTTTTCTCCATTTATCATGATGTTATTTATTAGTCGATTTGTGAGGATTTTTGTTTTCTTTACCTTGAGGTGCAATCCATACTGAAAGCTATGGTCTATGGTCTTCATCAGTAAGTATTTTAAGTCCTCTTCACTTTCAGCAAGCAAGTTTGGATCATCTGCATATCGCTGATTGTTAACGAGTCTTCCTACAATCCTGAAGTCACATTTTTCTTCATATAATCCATCTACTCAGCATACTGATTGAATAATTATGGTGAAAGAATATGACCCTGGCACATACCTTTCTTGATTTTATTAAGCCAGTCAGTGTTCCCTTGTTCTGTTTGAACAACTGCCTCTTATGAGCATAATGAAGTTTTCCAGAATACTCATTTTCCACAATGTTATCAAAAACTTGCCATGATCTACACAGTTGAAAGCCTTTGTGTACGTTTAGCCAAGATCCATCTGACTTCAGCAATGATATCCTTCATTCCACACCCTCATCTGAATCCGGCTTCAGCATCTGAGACTTCCCTCTGTTGCAGCCACTTTTGTATTATCTTTAGCAAAATTTTGCTTGCATGTGAGATTAATGATATTGTCTGATTATTTCCACATTCCGTTGGCCCACCTCTCTTTGGATAGGGCACAAAAATGGATCTCTTCCAATCAGTTAGCCAGATAGCAGTCTTTCAATTTTCTTGGCATAGATGATTGAGTGTCTCCAGGACTTCAGCAGTCTGTTGAAAGATTTCAATTTGTATTCCATCAATTCCCAGCACCTTGCTATTCACCAATGCTATAAGTACACGTTGGACATCTTCCTTCAGTACCTTCAGCTCTTGATCATATGTTACCTCTTGAAATGGTTGAACATCAACCATTTCTTTTTGGTACAGGGAATACTGTTGTGTAATTCTTGCATCTTCTTTTAATGATTTCTACATCATTCAATATTTTGTCCTTCAATATTGCAAGTTGAGCCTTCAGTTTTTTCTTCAGTTCTTTCAGCTTGAGAAACATTGAGTGTGTTTTTCCTTTTGGTTCTAACTCCAGATCTTTGCACATTTCATTATGATATTTTACTTTGTCCTCTCGAGCTGCCCTTTGAAATTTTTAGTTCATCTCTTTTATCTCCTCATTTCTCCATTTGCTTTAGCATTTTTAAGCTGGAGAGCAAGTTTTAGAATACTGAAACATAATTATAGCACCAGAATATTGTCATATATAGTCCTCAAGGTGAACCCTAACATCCACTTTGGTCTCTTATTCCTTCCTTGTCTTCTTAATGACTTTTAACTTTCTTCCTGTATGATATTCTTGATGGCATCCCACAATTCTTATTTTCAATCATTAGTGTCTACTGCATGGTTTGTTCTTGAGATAATCTCTCAGTTGAGTTGGGATATGTTCAAGGTCATATTTTGGCTCTCATGGATCTGTCTTAATTTTCTTCAGCCTGAACTTGCATTTGAGCTGTTGATGATCTGTCCTTTGTTTTGGATAGTGAGATGGAGCTTTGTTTTGGATAGTGAGATGGAGCTTTTCCACTGTCTCTTTCCACAGATGTAGTCAATTCGATTTCTGTTTATTCCATCTGGTGAGGTCCATGTGCGGAGTTCTCTTTTATGCTTTTAAAAAAGGTATTTGCAATGAACAAGTCATTGGTCTTCTGAAATTCTATCATGTGGTCTCTAGCATCATTTCTATTAAGTTTATATTTTCCAACTTTGATCCTTTCTCTGTTTCCAACCTTTGAATTCCAATCCCTAGTAAATATCAATATAGCTTAATTGTATGTTTGATCAATTTCAGACTGAAGAAGTTGGTACAACTCTTCAATTTCATCATCACTGGCTTTAGTTGTTGGTGCAAAAATTTTAATAACAGTAGCATTAACTTGTTTTCCTTGTAGGTGTATGTATATTATCCTATCACAGACAGCACTATACTTTAAGAGCTTGAAATGTTCTTTTTGGTGATGAATGCGACAGACACCATTCCTCTTCAATTTGTCATTCCCAGCACAGTAAAGTAGGAGATTGTCAGATTCAAAATGGCAAATACCAGTTCATCTCAGCTCACCAATGCCAAAGATATCAATGTTTATGTGTTCCATTTAATTTTTGACAGTTTTCAATTTTCCTAAATTCATGCTTCATACATTCCATGTTCTGATTACTAATGGATGTTTACAGATGTTTCTCCTCATTTTGAGTTGTGCATCATCATCAAATGAAGGTCCTAAAAGCTTTACTCCATTTGTGTCATCACGGTCAACTCTACTTTGAGGAGGCAGCTCTTTCCCCGGAGTGCCTTCCAATCTGAAGGATTCACCGTGAGGACTATATCTGACTATATTCTGGTGCCCTAATTATATTTCAATATTCAATAGTCTGGTACTATCTGACAGTGTTCCACTGCTATTTGTAAGGTTTTCATTGACTAAACATTTAGAAGTAGTCTGCTTCTCCTTCTTCCTAGTCTCAGTCTGTAAGTTTAGTTGAAATCTATCTACCATGGAGGTCCCACTGGTATTTAAAATACCCACGGCATAGCTTCCAATATCACAGACACACACAAGCTATCACAGTGCGACAAACTGACAGACAAGTGGTGAAAGCCAAACGTTTGAAATCATGGTGTCTATAGTGTCATGGAGTCCCGGTGTGGCGCTGTGAGTTAATGCATCAGACTGCAAAGCCATTTGAACTGCAAGGTCAGCAGTTCAAACTTACCAGCTGCTCCTTGGAAACCCTATACAGGGTCGCTATGGGTTGGAATTGATTCGACGGCACTTAACAACAACAACAACATAGGGTCATACTGTCTCTGAAGACTCTAAGGAAGGACCCATTCTTTTCCCTTCTAGGTTCTAGTTGTTAAGTGCCGCCGAGTCTGTTCCAACTCATTGCGACTCTGTATAGGGTTTCCAAGAAGAACCTGGTGTATTTGAAACACCAACTTTGTGGCTAGCAATCCAGTGCTTATCCTACAGTGCCAGTGCTTATCTTACTAGCAATCCAGTGCTTATCCTACTAGGACTCCAGTCATTCCTTGTCATTCCAGTCAACCACACCAGGCATTCCTTGGCTGATGGCAGCATAACGCTAATCTCTGATTATGTCCTCATATGATATCCTCCCTTGGTGTCTGTGTCTCTGCCTGTCCTTTCATTAGGACATCAGACATTTGGATTAGGGTCCACCCTATTCCTATGACCTCATGTTAATTTTACTAGTTATTGCTGCAAATATGCGATTTTCAGATAAGGTCACATTCACAGATACTAACTAGGGTTAGAGCTTGAACTTATTTTTTGGGGGGGTAGTCATACATCAATCCATTACAGGTGTTTGTTTTAGGATAAAGTGTGCTTGTGTTGAAGGAGATTCGCCACCACCAGAATGGTATCATAATGTAGGAAGAGGGCCCACTGGTGGTAGAAGCTAGAGGACCTCAGGATACTCCTTGACCTGGGCTCTGATGTGGTTGTGCTGGAGGTTCCCTTAGTGGAGTAGTGGGCACCTTGTAGACTCTGTCCAGTATGAGAGCAGGCTCTGTGGCTGACTGACCAGTGTCATGGTGTTGGGAAGTAATTTCCTGGGCTTCCCACCTGGGACACACAATGTTCCTCCAGAGCAGAGCTTACTCAGTACTCTGTTTCTCCTGAGCCAATGTCTGTAGTAAGCAGACATTCATGTCATTCCGCACTGGACCACCTCTGTTGTGGTCAGGGAAAGACAGCACATTTCCTGAGGGTGTTTCCTTTGCCAGGTATTCTAGTTTACACAGATAAAATTTTTGTTGTTGTTGTTAAGTACCATGGAGTTGGTTCTGACTCATAGCGACCCTGCACAGGGTTTCTGAGGCTGCAAATCTTTACAGGAGCAGAAAGCCTCATCTTTCTCTCATGGAACAGCTGATAGTTTCGAACTGCTGACCTTGAGGTTCACAGTCTGATTTGTAACAATTGTTAGATTAATATTGGGAGAAGGTAAATTAAACCCTCAGACACAGTGGCTCTTCTGACTTGTGAGTGCTAAGCCTCTGGATCAGATGGGGTGGCTTCAGGTCACTATCAGGCTGCTGTGGGAAGTCTAATGTCTCTGGTAAACTTTCCAGGGGAAAAGTTCCAATGCAGAATTCCATTCAATCATAGCACACCTTGATGTCAGACACAATGTTAATCATTCTCAAGAGGTACACCTTGGTACATCAAAAGCAGATAGAAATTTCTGGAATGTATTGGAATATCCAACAATTCCACACAACTCCTCTGCCTCCTGACAATAACCCATCTTTTCCCAAAGGAGGGGAGCCTTGTATGTCTGGCTGACCCTGACTCGGTCCAGCCTTGTACCAAGCACACTTCACTCACCCACCTTCTTGAGGGTGGCTCAGAGGTAATAAGGAGGCATTAAAGAAATCACATGTCAGGTATGGCATGGCATTATATACAGATTTAAAAATATATATATTGTGAATTGATTGAAGATTTATAGACAAGATCATCAGTTTTACATTCAACAAATCATACACTTTGTTTCATTACAATGATTGTGTAGTAAGGGTCATCCCTCATCCTCCCTGTTGCTCTTATTTCCCTTCCACCCATCATCCAATCCCTTCTTGCCATTGTCCTGAGGTACATGTTGCCCCTTTAATTTTGAGTGATTGGCCTTCCCTTCATTCACAATGAGCAGACCTTACAAGCACTGTTGTTC
>NW_006408524.1:14095380-14096604 GCF_000296735.1 Chrysochloris asiatica
GAAATCATTCAGTGGAGATTCTACCTTCCCCCACCCTGTCTAGAACTAGGCTCCCTCTTGAAAGCTTATAAGCCAGTCACTTCTTGCCTTTATAGCCCACCGACCCCCACCCCCCATTTTGGGCAGCCAATGTCTAAGTTGCTCATCCCTGTCTACCTTGTGTACCGAGGGGGTGGGAGTGATCCTCGCTGTAAAGATTTGTTCCTTTTTTTGAGCTATTACATTCATATAGTATAGGTAAAGTTCATCAAATTGTAGCAGGTTACTTTTTTTTTTTTCCCTCTTCTTTCTTCTTCTAGTCAAGTTCTGATCATCCAGCCATCACATCCAGGTCAAGTAGGTACTATCTGCAAGTATGGGTGTTCTTGTGCATCTCCCCTCACTTCATATCAACTGGATGCTTCACTCTCCACTCTAGTCATCTATGGCCATGTCACTGCCTCTGGGCCCAGGAGTCCCTGGGTCTTGCTGTACTGCTGGTCATCCAGGTCTCCACCCGGGTTCACAGGGGTCTATTGAATGTGGTTGGACTTAGCTGGCAACTTCATTGTTGTTTTTTCACCCTCTTCCCCTTATCGGTGATCAGCATGGTCAACAGCCAGACCACCTGCCTTCTCATGTATTCCCCTTGAGTCTCAGTCTTGGAAGGGAGTTTGTTCTGAGGAGTCCCAATCATTTGCCTTGATGGCTCCCAGGTGAACAGCTTGCTTGTCCTTGTAGTAATCAATCAGACTGCCATTATTGTTTTGGATTTTTCCTGCTGATCTTTCTTTCATGAAGTATCCTCTGTTCTTCTGGTCACTGCAGACTGGTCTACTTGTCCTCTCCAGTGGAAATTTCCCACCTCAGATAATTCTGGATGCGGTTCTGGATTCCACCTATGGTCTTATGCAATGTAAAGGCTCCACAGGAAGCCTCTTTCACTGGGCAACTTCTAGTCCCCTTTAATGTATTCCAATCAGTTGTAAGCTGAAGATGGACTTATAAGCTTTCTGTAGTGATGTTTCTGGCTATTCCTTTCTCCCTCCCTCTGGTGTCTATTTTACAATGGTAGACAAGGGAAACCAAGATTCAAAAGACAGCCAAGCATCTTAACATTATTCCCCTCTTTTACCCCTTCAAACCATGCCTCAATCTCTGTAACCTGGACTCCTGTTGTTCCAAGGTTGTGTATAATTCATCATTTACCTCTGTCCCACTTAGTCCATGCGAACCTGCCTAACT
>NW_006408524.1:14098649-14116070 GCF_000296735.1 Chrysochloris asiatica
AATGAGTCCCTTGTCTGATGTGTCATTGCAAAAGATATTTTCGCATTCTGTGGTTTCCTTTTTTACTCTTATTACAAAGGGCTTTTGAGTTCATCTGCAACCTTATGTTGCCAATACAATGGCAAAGAGAAGCAGACCAGTATAATCCCATGACTGAAACGTTGTTGTTAGTTGCCCAGTGATGGACTCCGACTCAAGCCAATGATATGTCCAATAGAATGAACACTGGCCAGTCCTGTGCCATCTTCATGGTCATTGTATGTCCAAATTCATCATTGTAGCGACTGTGTAATTTGAATGCCCTCAACCTCAGGGGCCCATCTTCCAGCCCTATATTGGGCAAGGTTGTGTTGTGATCACCAGGTCTTTCTTCTTAGTCTGTTTAGTCTGAAAGCTGTTCAGCATGGATGACCCTACTGATATTTGAAATCTCAAAATGATGGTATAGTTTCCAGCATTATAGCTACACACACAACTTTACAGTACAACGCATGGACAGATGGGTAGTGGATTGAAATTTTATAAAGCTTTTGTGTAGTCCACTTTGGTCTAGGCATGGAAATATTGAGCAGTAACATCTCATCTTGCTGTAACTGGGATTCTCCTTCTATAAGAAGTAGAACAGAATTGACGATTTCTTCTCTAAAGGACCTTTCTTGGCTTGTGGTCAGCCTACAAGTTTTTCTCTTACCAACACAAATCTAAGGGCAAGACAACTATTCCCAGGGGCACAGAACACCTCAGAAAGGTAGGAAAATCAGGTTGGGGGACATGATGGGACATAGGGTCTTCTCAGAGTTCTAAGCAGTTGACCTGGCAAAGCCTATTCCAGCATCTGTATAGGCCTGTGAGGCAGCATGGAGCAACCAGAGAGCTGGGCTCCTAAACATGGGGACTGGAAAATACCTTTGAGTAATTGCTACGGCTATTAGTTTTGTCACCCCAATGGAAGAGGTGCCCATTCCAGGACAGACTGAAGGGCAGCAGAGAAGCATGTGGGCAGAGAAGATCAACAGAGACTGAAAGAAGGCACTGTCAACAGAAAGGGGCCCAGGCATTACTCATGGTCACATCTGGCTAAGGTGTTCTCAACTATTAGTGTAATGGGTCTGGCTGTGGACTATGGGAGTCACACTGTATTTATTTATCTTTGGTATCATTACACTGAAGTGAATTCACTTGGGGTTGGCCACCGGCGTGTGGTTTAATCAGGATTGCTCTGCATACCGCTGTGCCTAACTTGAGAGCCAATTCCTTGCCTAGGCAGGAAAGTCTCTGGATCTATGATGGATTAGTGGGAAACTGGGTCACCAGTGATGGCGTGAGTATGCAGACGACACAATTAATGGCGACCTGCCTACCCAGGGATCGCTCCAGTGTCAGGTGGGTGCCAGGCACAGCAAGCAGACCACTGTCACTGCGGCTTCTGCATGTTCATGGAGGAACGGGAGAAGTGGGTCTTAAGCTATGGATCATTTCCCACATCAGATTTGACTTCATTTCCAGAAACATCACTGACAGCACAGAAAGGTGGCTTATTGGTGAATGGGGAGAGATCTCTGCTGCCTCTGTGGAGGGATAGTTTGGAAACAGCTGACAACCGGCATTTGGGAACATTTATAACACCTGCACAGGTAAATGGAGGCCTGGTGTGGTGCTGTGGGCTAATACTCCAGACTGCAAAGTTTGTTTGAACAGCAAGATTGATAGTTCAATCTCACCAGCTGCTCCTTGGAAACCCTATACAGGGACGCTATGAATCAGAACCAACTCAATGGCACTTAACAACAACAGGTGAATGCCCATTGGTATATGTATTGGAGAAAAAAATAGTAGTATTTGCTCCAGAAAAGTCCCAGGGATATTTGGAAGAGCATGAGACTCACATTGAATAGGAATCCTCAAGCTAATGAGTCTTATTAATGATAAACAACAACAAAAAGTAATTGAGAATAGATTGAAAAACAACCTGATCAACAGAATAATAATATGGGCATTTTTTTAAGACAAGACTTTAGAACTCATTTTGTATTAGTTTCCTGCTGCTGCTGTAACACATGAACACAGATTTGAATGCACACAGAGGCTACAACAACGGACTACAATTGTGAGGCTGGCCCAGGGTCAGGCAGCTCCACCTTCTGTTGTACATAGATTGCTTTAAGTTGGAGCCAACTCAATGGCACCTGACAGCCACCACAGTGGCCTACAACAACATACATTTTAATCTAACAATTCTGAGGGGCAGAAGTCCACAATGGGCCTGATGGAGTTGGCAGGGCTGTGTTCCTTGTCAGGGTCTAGGAATGAATCTGTGTCCTCACCTGTTTTAGTGTCTAGAGGCCCCTGCCTTCCTTGGCTCATGGCCCTTTGCTCCTTCTTCAACACGTGTAGTATCTACAAATAATAATCTCTCTTGCTAGTTCTCCTTTTTCTTTTTCCTTCTGACTTGTCTTTCATTATCATACCTTCTCTGACTGTGACCCTCCTGCCTCCTTCTTACAAGAACCTGTGTGATTAAATTAGGCCCACTGGACAATCCAGGATAATCACCCTACCTTAAGATCCTTATCAAACCTATAACATCCCTTTTGCTATATGCAAGGGTAAGTTGAAAAGTATTGCTACAAAATCATAAACATCCCTATTAAACAAAAATATCGAAAGGAGCTCTGGTAGCGTAGTGGTTACGAATCGGTCTGCGAACCATAGGGTCAGCAGTTCGAAACTATCAGTTGTTCCACGGAAGAAAGATGAGGCTTTCTGCTGCCGTACAGATTTATAGCCTCGGAAACCCTGTTCAGGGTTGCTATGGGTCAGAACCGACTCGACGGCACTTAACAACAACAATCGAAATGTGAAGCTGTTGTTACTTAACAAAGCCTTCATGCACATCTGTGCACTTCTGAAGGTAGCGTTTCCGTCTCTCTAAGCCTTCCCCCGAAAACTTGATGCTCTTCGATTTAGACCATTTCTAAAAAGTAACCTGGGCATCCTTGAGGGCCTTAAATCATGTTGATTTTAAATGTTCTTTGAATTTGGGGCACTAAAGAACTCTAAGGGGCAAGATCAGGGCTGTAGAGTGGATTTCCCAATAAAAGTCTTGTAGGACAGTCCTTGCTACCATTGAAGAAAGAGCAGGTACGTTCTTGTGATGAGACAAATTCCTCAGCACAACTTTCCTGGTCTTTTCCTCACCAGAGCAGTTTTTAATTTTCTTAAAACTTCTTCATATTAAGTCCTTGAGGTCATCCTGTGTCTTTGGAGGAAGTCTATCAGATGACCCCTTTGGAATACAGAAAACAGTTACCATAGTCTCAGTCTTTGAGCTGATCTCTTAAGCCCCACAGATCACCTAAGAAGCTACTGTTTTGAGTTGACTGGTTTTTTGCAGGGAAGTCACCCTAATGAGGCTAAGACAAGTCTATTACTGAAAGGACTTGTCTATAGCTATCCACTGATTGCAGAGACATGTTTTGTTTGGAACAAACCCATGCATGTTTGAACTGGAATTCTATTTGCATGCATGTGGACTTATCCTAATAAGGTAACATTTATAGGTTGTGGGCATTACAATGAAGATACTGCTTAGAAGGTCATTATACTGTTTAACCCAATATTACAAATGTTGAGCTTTTTAAAAAGCAATTGTTTTCTTTTGGAATAATTTTATATATACAGAACAGTTGCAGAAACAGAACCGAGTTAGGAATCTTTTAAAAACATTTTTTCCCATCCCTGGTTCAGGTTGTACAGATGTCTTCACATTAATGATCCTTTGAAAACCAATTAGCTACCTGAGCTAGTGCTATAAGGTCTCAGGCAGACAGGTGCCATTTAGTGTGAGGTCTCTGTAGTTAATCCCTGACCTGACCTCCTTGTCAGGAAAGCCATGTGGGCCTGTAGGAGTTACTCTTCCTTCCTTCGCAGGAGATTTCCTGAGGCTGCTTCCTTTAGGGACAGGACCCAGAACTCATGACTATGGATTGTCTGTCTAGATAGGGGAAATTAACCCAACCTTTCTTAACCTATTGGGAAACACATTCCACTCCTGAAATTCCTGCTCTGTGTCACCCCTCCCTGGCTTCCTCAATTGTTGCCTTAGGTGCTTCCAGGAGTGTGTGACCTGTATGTAACACTGGGCTGGGCAGGCGCTGCCTGGGAACCTTTGCCAGGCAGCCTTCCTGAATCATCGGTGCCTCTCTGGGCCACCCATCCCTGTACCTGGAGAACCAGGCATCCTTAGAAATGCCTACTGAAGCTGTTTCTCCAGGCTCCTGCCTAAGAATCTTCCTCTTTCTTTGCTACTGATTCTGACTCTGGATTCAGAGCTAACCCTGTTGGTGATTTGAGGCAACTAAGGAATCCTGATGTGGTGCCAAAGGATAGCCACTAGACCACAAGGTTGATTTGAACTGCAAGGCTCAAACCCACCATCCACTTGACTCTTTGGAAACCCTATACATAGTTGCTATGAGTCAGAAACAATGGAATGACACTTAACAACATTACAGTTGGCATAATGGCTTTGGAACTCAAGTGTGTATCAGAATCTCATGGTATAGTTAAAAAAAAAAGAACACTCCTCTAATGAACCTGGAACATCTTATTACACAAGAAATCAATTCTCCCAAGAGTGATGGGGACATGCCAAGAGGACACAAGACCCAGGTTGAAGACAAAATCTGAGACAATCTGAGTACCAGAATCAATTGTGATAACAATGGGTTATATATAAACCATTGACTCAAATAAGGATCTCTGAGTCCGTACTGACACAGCTAAGAAAATAAACAAGTGAATGTTCTCACTAAAAGTAAAAGGGTAAAAATCATGCCAAGCATATACCCTGAAAATGTTATTTCAGTAGGTCTGGAGGAGGGCCCAGGCATTTCCATCTATTTGAAAGCACTGTAGGGGGCTATGGTGGGCAGTCAAAAATTCAGAAACAGTGATTTCACTTCTTTCAGCAGAGCAGAGTCTTAACAAAAGTTCTAGAAAATTGGGCTGAAGTGTTTGTTGTCTCTCTCACTCAATCAGCCATCATTTATGAACGCCTACTGTATGCCCCGTTGTGGCTCTGTAGGGTAACTATAGGACTGCTAACTTAACCAAACCCACCAGCCGCTCCACAGAAACCCTAGACAAAACCAACTTGACAGCACTGAACAACAACAATATGCCAGACAAGGAACCATGGTGACTCAATGGGTTAAGCACTGGGTTGGCGATTCTAATTCGTCAGTCATTTCATGGGAGAACGATAAGCTTGTCTGTTTCCACAAAGATGTCCAGTCTGAGAAACATTCCCACTTTGTTCTATAGGGTCTCTGTGAATCACAATGGACTCCGTGGAAGTGTTTTTGGGTTTGGGGGTTTAAATGTCAGGCAATGTACCACAAAAGGGTGAAAACACTCCCTGTCCTCTGGGATCACAGGGTCAAGGGGCTACTTCAGCCAATACACAAGTTTCCCTGGAGGCAGGCCCTGGAAGGAGGAGGAAGACTGACAGGTAGATGAGGGAGGAAAAAGCATTCAAAACCAACAGGGAAGTAAAGGTGGGAGGTTTTAGTCAAAGCTCAGCTCCCTTCCAGAACTATGTACACTGGTTTAGCCTGGCTAGTACAGAGCAGCACATTGAGATACTACCAGGTCAGCACTGAGCACGCTGAATGGTTGCAGCGGGCTGTCATACCAGTGGTTCCTGAAATGCTACCTGTGCCCCACGATGGGTGTGGACAGGTGTCCCTACTTAGATACATCGTGCACAGAAGAGGACCAGGTAGTAAGAGAAGAGGACACTTTCCAAAGGTCACACTACTAGGCCAGAATCAAACCCAACCCATCTGGCTCCACAGTCCATGTTTTTGATGCTTCAGCAGACTTTGGAGCCTTGCTTTTCTACTGGTCTCACCTGGAGGCTTGTCCCAGACCCACTGAATCAGAGTCTGCATTTCAGCTTGATCCCAAGGTGATTCATATGCACTTTAAAGTCTGGAAAGTGTTAGTTTAGGTAGGGTCTCTCTGGTTGCTGCTTGAAGGATGAATTGAAGTTGTTGGTGTTGTTGGTGTTGGTGGTGGTGTGCTGTCGAGTCCAATCCGACTGGCTTTATTTCTACATTGTGACCATGAGCTCCTTCAGCGTGACCTAGCTGTTGTACCCTGGGCCCCCAAAGATCTAGTCTGGTCACAGCCATACGAAGGAGATTCAAAAGGTCGTGGAAAATTACCATTACCTTTTCATTTAATTTTTCCACAGATTTTTTGGAAACCCTCTTGTACATGTGTGGTCATAAGTACAAACTGACTCAGAGTATGTGGATTGATCATGAAATTCATACGTGGAGCCTTCTGCCACACATACTGCCTGTGCGTCCACTGATCTCATATCTGCGTGAGTTTCTGCCCTCCTTTGTCTGGTTACTTCCTTTGCAGCCTGGTGGCCCTGTGAGGTGACATTTTCCAGTCACTCCGGGGCAGGTAGAAGCAAGACTGATGAGCTGACTGGAAGATGGAAAGGGAGTGTGGGAGCCCATATGGTTGACAGGCTTCCTGTCCCCTGGAGATGGCTGGGACATCATCACTGGAGAAAAGAAAACCTCATGGCCACAGCAACTGCCTTCATTTTTGCCCAAAAATTTTTTAAAAATTAGTCCCAAATCGTAATAACTACTGAAATTTTTAATTTGTATCAAAAGACTGCTGTGATTTCTCTGAGCTTCTAGAATCATTGGCATCTGCACAGTAAGGACTAGGCCTTGGTTGTGGCCTTTTGTTCTTTTGTATGTGATATTTTTGCCCATTGATTTGCCCAGATGAACACTGCAATGCATTTCTTTTCCTTAGTTAAGATTCTGACTCTGAGGATTTGGAAATGAAAGAGAAATGAATTTCCATTAAAACTAACTATACTGCTGGAGGGGTGGGTGGGAAGCAATCATCAAATATCATCCTGACCCTCCTATTGTTGCTGTTGTTGTTAAGTGCCACCGAGTCAGTTCCAACTCATAGCGACCCTATATAGGGTTTCCAAGGAGCTCTGGTAGTGAAGTGGTTATGAGTTGGGCTGCTAATCTCAAGGTTAACATTTCAAAACTACTGACAGTTCCTAGGGAGAAAGATGAGGCTTTCTGCTACTATAAAGAACACTATACAGGGTCTCTATGGGTTAGAACCGACTCGACAGCACTTCACAACAATAGCAATGAGTCGGAACCAACTCCACAGCAAATAACCATCACCACCACCACAGGGTTTTCGAGGAACAGTTGGTATTACTCAATGATAATTAATATTGGTGATAATTAATAACATGCATGTATGCTTCCTCACTAAAAATGTCATCAAGTTGCCCCACAATTTCCTGGCTCTGGCCTTATAGCTCCTGTGTTTATCCCCACCAGAGGGTCATCCTCAGCACTCTAGTCTGTAATTGGTCTTCATGTCCTTCTCCTCCACTGAACTCTTTGAGAGCAAGGACTGTGTTTTTCATCTCAATATTCCACCACTAACCAGCCCATCCCAGCTCAGAAGAGGTTAGTTCAATAGATGGGCATGTCATGGGCTGTGTAGGCCCAGCAAGACTCTCCAACTGGCTGCAACCCCAGGAATCCCACATCTAAGAAAACAAGGCATGTGGGACTGATTAAGTCTGCAGATGGTTTAGTGGCCCAGACCACATATACTCCTGGTTTTGTGTGGATAAAGAGGGAGCCAGTAGAGGGAGATTTTATAGACTGAATTGTGTCCCAAAAAATATGTGTAGTAAATCCCAACCTCTTTCTATGCCTGTGGTTATAATCCCATTTGGAAATGAGTTTTTTTGTTATATTAATGAGGCAGGATTAGGGTAGGGTGTGTTTTGAGTCAATCTCTTAATATATATATACATATACGTATATATGCACCACTCATCAAACAAGTTTGTCACACTGTGGTGGCTTGAATGTTGCTGTGATTCCACCGGTATTTTGAATGCCAGCAGGGTCACCCATGGTAAAGAGATTTCAGCTGAGCTTCTAGATTAAGATAGACTCAGAAATAGGAGAGGCGGACTACTTCTGAATATTTAGCCACTGAAAACCTTATCCATAGCAGTGAAATATTATCAGATAAAACCAGAATATTGAATATTGAAACATGATGAATAGCACCAGAATATTGTCAGATATAGTACCTCAAGGTGAGCATCTCAGGTCAGAAGACATTTAAAATACACCTGGGGAAGAGTTGTCTCCTCAAAGTAGAGTTGACTGTGATGACATACATGGAGTGAAGCCTTTTGGACCTGTTTGCTATAAGGCACAACTCAAAATGAGGAGAAACATCTCCAAACTTCCATTAATAATTGGAACATGGAACATACGAAGTATCAATCTAGAAAAACTGGAAGTTGTCAAAAATGAAATAGAACACATAAACATTGATATCCTAGGAATTAGTAAGCTGAAATGGACTGGTATTGGCCATTTTGAATCTGACAGTCACATGATTTACTATGTCAGGAATGACAAATTGAGAAAGAATAGCATCACATTCATCATCAAAAAGAACATTTCAATGTGTATCTTAAAGCATACTGCTGTCTGTGATAGGATAATATTCATACGCCTACAAGGAAGCCAGCTAATACTACTGTAATTCAAATTTACCCATCAACCACTAAGGCCAATGATGATGAATTGAAGAAATCTACTCACTTCTGCAGTATGAAATTGATCAAACATTCAATCAATATGCATTAATAATTACTAGTGATTGGAATGCAAAGTTTGGAAACAAAGAGGAAAGGTTGTTGTTGTTGTTGTTGTTATGTGCCGTGGAGTCGGTTCCAACTCATAACGACCCTGTACAGGGTTTCCGAGGCTGGAAATCTTTATGGGAGCAGAAAGCCATATATATATATTTGTTGTTATAATTAAGTGCAGTCTAGTCTAAGTCTGGAGTCCTGATGTGGCGCTGTGGGTTAACGCGCCAGACTGCAAAGTCATTTGAACTGCAAGGTTGGCGGTTCTAGCTCACCAGCTGCTCCTTGGAAACCTATACAGGGTCACTATGACACAGAACTAACTTGACAGCATTTAACAACAACAATAACTGGATTGAGTTCTAGGTGGTGTTATCATGCATGTTAATTTCAGGTGACTGTCTACTGTTGTTGGTTTTCAGTACAAAGAACACCCTTTAGTATTTTTTGTAAAGTTGATCCGGTTATTACAAATTCCTTTAATTTCTGTTTATCTCTAAATGACCTAATTTTGCCCTCATATTTGAGGATAGACTTGCGGGGTATATGATTGTTGGTTGGCAATTTCTCCTTTCAGAGTTTTGTCTATGTCATCCCATTGCCTTCTTGTCTGCATGGTTTCTGCTGAGAAATCAGAGCTTAGTCTTATTAGATCTCCTTTGTATGCTTTTCATTTTTTATGAGCTGCTCTCAGGGTATTTCTTTGTCTTAGGTTTTGGAAAGTTTTATGATAAGTCTTGGTGATTTTCTCTTGGGATCTATCCTGTTTGGGTTTGTTCAGGGTTTGTTTATCTTCTCATCTCTCATGATATTTGGGAAGTTTTCTTCCAACAACTCTTAAACAATTTTCTCTTTGCTTTCTATTGTCTCTTTCTGTTCTGGAATTCCAATCACCCATAAGTTATTCCTCTTTGTGGTGTCCCATATAACTTGGGTTTTCTTCAGATTTTTCTTTCTATCTTTTCTGATTGTTTTTTCTAGCATACTAGCATTGAGAGATTTATCTTTAAATCTTTAAGCTCATTAATTCTGGCTTCCATTCATTTGAACCTACTACTTTTCCCTTCCAATGTTTTGTCCATTTCTGAAATCTTAGTAATAATCTTCTGGATTTCTAATTACAGGTTTTGTATTGTTTCAAAGTTTGCATTTATTTTGTCTGTTTGTTTTTGCAGTGTTTTCTGGAATTCTTCCAAAGTTTTTTTCTGTGTTCTCCCTGCTTTCCTCAGTTTTTGTTTTTTTTTTTTTCTGTCAATCACTTGAAGGTACCTAACTATCATTCTTTTAAATTATTTTTCAGGTAGTTCCATTACCTTTTCTTCTTTAGAAATGTTTTCTGACTCTACCTTGGTCATTTGTTTGAGTCATTCTCTCTTGTTTCTTCATGGAGCTAAAATTGTCTGTTGTCTCCAGGACATTGTGGTATTGTATTTAATTGATGGTTGTATGTTGATGTGTTCACAGGCTCTCACCAACAGTCTACTGTGGGTGTAGTTAGAGAATGGAAGCGTGTGCACCGTTCTTCATTTGCCATTCATGCCCTTCCGTGTAGAATGGGTCTGACTGGTGCTGGCTGCTGTCTATCATTGATCAGGTGTTTCAGGAGTTGGTATTGGCTCTTTCCCAGTGGGTGGAGCTACAGGGGGTTCTGTCATGATTGGACTGTGTGAGTATAGTTGTCATCTCCTGTCAGGTGGGAAAGAAGAGAACACCTCCCTCAGAGCAAACAGCAATAAAAAGAGAAAATAATAAAGGAGAAAAAAGAAAAAGCAGGCAACAACAAGAAAAAAAGTAATATAATAAGTAAAAAGAGAAAAGATGGACAGGAAAACAGAGTTATAGAAAAGAAAAATAAGAGGAGAAAAAAAACAGATGAATGAGGGATAGGGAAGATGAAAAGAGAAAGAGAGTATACATTAGTAAAGAAAGGTCAAATGGAAGAAAGAAAGAAGGAAAATGAGAAACAGAAGAAAAGAAGGAAAAATAAAAGCAGAGATAGAGAGAATAAAAGTCAAGGGGATGGAAAGAGAAGAAGGAGAAGACAATATAAATGACCAAAACAAAACAATGAAAGGAAAATCCCCAAACCCAAACCAATAAAACCAGTTCAACTGTTGGACCTGGAGAAGGGAACATTCTGGGGGGGCTCCTGCTAGCCAAGGGGCTCACGAGGAAGGTGCAGAAGAATTGTGACAGTGAAGTTCCTGGTCCTGATGGAGTTCCTATAGGCTTAGGTGTTCTCTATGTTCAGGGCACTCAATCCAGAAGTAGTTTGGTGAAGCCCTTGATGGAACTGATCTCAGTGTCTGTTAGGACTACAGGGCATCTGGTGGCAGAGTGGATGGTTTAAGGATTTCTACTAGACTAATGTTGTGGTCTGGTGGTTCTGTAGGTCTGGAGCTGAGCCTGCCTGTATCTAGGCACCAAAGCCACGTAGCTGGCTCCCCACCTCACACTGGTGTGGCTCATAACCAGGAGGCTCCAAACTCCAGAAAAGCAGAGTCTGCTCTGGGTGTGGATGAGGTTGGAAGCGGGCCACACCTCTGGTTACTGGGAAGCATGTGGGGAAAGAAGAAATCACATCTTTCCTATCACCTGTGTGGATCTTCTCTTTCAGGCCATCTTCTGTCACCAAAGCTGCTTACAAGTTGATTGCACCATGTCTGGTCAGCCATTCACCAGTCCATCTCCCTCTCTATTTGTCTCCGCTCAGCTTCTCCTCCAGCAAACAGTACACTTCTCTAGCCTTTCCTCTGAAGTTCAGGGTACCAGAATTGTCATCTATGTCTGTTTCATTTGGTCTCTCGTGTCTTTGGTATAGAGGATACATGTAGTGAGTCTGCCTAGTCCACCATCTTGCAAGAAATTCCCTTGCTGGGCCCCCTCTTAATAATCCAATTCTGTAAGTAACATTAAGATGTTTGCCTATTTTTTATTGGCTTTACAAAAGCATCTGGCCATGTGAATTATAACAAATTATGGATAAAATTGAGAAGAAAGAGAATTTACAACACTTAATTGTGTTCATGTAAAATCTGTACTTATACCAAATCATAGACCAAAAGACAATGGTTAAAACAGGACACAGAACAATTGTGTGATTTAAGATCAGGAAAGGTGTGCATTAAAGGGCTGTATCCTTTCACCATACTTTTTCAATTTGTATGCTGAGCAAATAACCTGAGATGTTGGACTCTATGAAGGAAAACACAGTATCAGATTTGGAGGAAGGCTCATTAGCAACCTGAGATAGACAGATGACACAACTTTGCTTGCTGAAAACAAAGAAGACTTGAAGTACATACTGATGAAGATCAAAGACTATCGCCTTCATTGTGGATTATAGCTCAGCATGTTGTTGTTGGAGTCCTGGTGTGGCGCTTTGGCTTAATGCGCTGGACTGCAAAGTCAGTTTGAATCACAAGGTCGGTGGTTCAACTTCACCAGTTGCTCCTGGGAAACCCAATATAGGATCGCTATGAGTCGGAACTGATTCAGGGGCACTTAACAACAACAATTTCAACTGAAACAGATCAGGAGGCTTTTTTTCTGAGGCTAGGTGGGTTTGCAGGCAATCAAAAGCTATTCGTTCACCTGTTATTGTTGAGTATCATAGAGTCAGTTCCTACTCATAGTGACCCTGTATAGGGTTTCTGAGGCTTTAAATCTTTGCAGGAGCAGAAAGCCTCATCTTTCTCCCATGGAGCAGTGGGATGTACACTTGAAGTACATCAGGAATATATAACTATTCAAACAACCAAAAGGTACGCCCTGCAAGCCTGCCCCCATGCCATCAGCACACAGCCCCCTCCCTCCTTGAGTCCAGAGTCCCCAGTTGCTCCATCTCTCCATGTCATTGTCTCAGCCTCTATCTCTGACATTGCTGCTTCTCTGGATAGGGTCCTGCACTCTGCTCTTCTCCCTTGATGGTCCCACTGTCCTCCGCTCCTAGGCTCATATGGAATATTTAAATAAGCATGTATGAGGCCAAGCATGGTAACTCAATAAATAGTATGTCCCTCTGTCCCTATTTCTGTAGTGAAATTTATCCCCCAAAGCTGGAAAAACTCCAGAAGCATTCTCAGAAAAAAAAAAAAAAAAAAATTCTTTCAGATTCTTAGTAACACATATTTGGTACCAATAACCAAGAGATTTTCCTGAAAACCTCATATCATGGTTTGCATATGCCAAACACCCTCCAGTAGATCATTACAGAACCTTAATGTGCTCTACCAACCTCCAGATATTAGTGGTTGTCATGCCACATATTTGGGCAACAGAGATCCAATTTAGTGAAGACCACTCCAGTCCTGAGACCCTCTGCTCTTATCAGCTACTAAAGGAAGTGTCTGTTTTGAAATGTCCTGTCAGCACATTTGTGTCCTCAGGGGGCTTTGGAGGAAGCCAGTTCTATAAGACATTAGTCAGGAAGGGTGAAATTAAAAGACCCTGAGGATCTACAAGGTAGGATTACATGGCACTGTTCTCTTGAGAAACATACTGAAAATTTTATTCATTCATTCAGCAACTTCTAGGCCCATAGTACAAACCTGGTTCTTCTATTCTTCTATAACTTTTCAGGAGTCACTTGAAAGAATATTTTGGAACACTTAATTGTGCTCATGAGGAACCTGTGCATACTATGTTTTAGACCAAGAGGCAGTAGTTCAAACAAAACAAGGGGACACTGAATTGTTTAAAATCAGGAAAGGCGTGTGCTAGGGTTGTATTCCTTCACCATACTTATTCAACCTGTATGCTGAGCAAATAACCTGAGAAGCTGAATTATATGAAGAAAAACGTTGCAATAGGATTGGAGGAAGACTCATTAACAACCTGCAATATGCAGATGATACAGCCTTGCTTGCTGAAAGCCAAGAGGACTTAAAACACTTACTGATGAAGATCAAAGACCACAGCCTTCAGTATGGGTTGCACCTCAATGTAAAGAAAACAAAAATCCTCACCACTTAACCAATAAATAACATTGTCATAATCAGAGAAAAGATTGAAGTGTCAAAGACTTCATTTTACTTGAATCCACCAACAACACTCCTGGGAAAAGCAGTCAAGAAATCAAATGACATATTGCATTAGGAAAATCTGCTGCACAAGACCTCCTTTAAAGTGTTGAAGGGCAGAGATCTCAGTTTGAGGACTAAAAGCTGCTGACCCAAGCCATGATACTTTCAATAACTTCATATATATATATATATATATCAAAATTGGACAGTGAATAAGGAAGACTGAAGAATAATTCATGCATTTGAGTTATGGTATTGGAGAAGAATATTAAAAGGACCATGGACTGCTGAAAGAACAAACAAATTTATGTTGTAAGAAGTACAACCAGAATGCTCCTTGGAGGTCAGGATGGCGAGTCTTCATCTCTCATATTTTGCACATATTGTCAGGAGGGACCAGTCCCTGGAGACGGATGTCATGCTAGGTAAAGTGGAGGGTCAGCAGGAAAAAGGAAGACCCCTAATAAGATGGAATGGCACAGTGACAGCAGCAATGGGCTCAACAACCATTATAAAGCTGGCGCAGGACCAGGGAGTGTTTCGTTCTGGTGGGCATAAGGTTGCTATGAGTTGGAATTGACTCAAGAGCACCTAAAAACAACAAGGAAGAGGCATGCCTGAGAATTTACTCTCCTCCAGGAGCGGGGCCAGCACCTGCTCAGCTCCCTTACCTCAAGCCCAGCCTTACCTTCATTCAGGCCCAGCCTGGAGCTGGGACTTTGCCTGCAATGGTGTCCTTGCTTGGCTTTCTCCTCCTTCATAACGTGCCTCCCCTCCTCTCTTGCTGTCTCACCAGGGAGCATTCTGTTAGCAATGCGCTCAAACACAAGTCCTAGGCCCTGGGTCTGCTTCTAGGGAACCTAGACTAAAATGTGTGGGTTCTGATTCCATATCCTCACTGTGGCAAGTTCTTAACCTTTCTGCATCTCATCTACTCCATTTGTAAAACAGAGATTAGAAGAGTATCTGTTATTGTGGAGATTCTACTTACAAAATGTAACACAGAGCAGAATATGAGCTTAGTATGTATGTTAATAATCATTGATTATTACTGGACTTTGTGGCAAAGTTTCTGAATTATCACCCAATATGTATCCTCCTGGAGTCCTGGTGTGGCGCTGTGGCTTAATGCACCAGATTTCAAAGCCATTTGAACTGCAAGGTCGGTGGTCCAAGCTCACCAGCTGCTCCTCGGAAACCCTATACAGGGTCGTTATGGGTCGGAACCGATTCGTTAGCACTTAACAACAACAACAACATGAAGAGAGAAAGAGACCAACAAGGGAGAGGAGAGGGAGAAATCACGTATGTATGTAAGCTGGACTCCCTTCTTAATGCTGTTCAGGGAGACACTTCTGAGTTCTCGGCTAACCTGGTTTCAGGAGACTGTAGTGTTAAAAGGTATAGGTCTGGCTGCTGCCACTAAGAGAAACCCACTGCAATACATCATCCTAAACAAAGGAGCAGTCTCTTTCTGAAGTCTCTGGGTAGCTGGTCTGGAACTTGGTAGTGTCCAGGTTTCAGCTCCTCTGTCATTTTGCTCTTCTGAGCGCTACTAACAACATTTACCTCATGCTAACCATGGCTGACTGGTGTTGCGCTGTGGGTTAATGTGCCAGACTGCAAAGCCGTTTGAACTGCAAGGTTGGTGGTTCAAGCTCACCAGATGCTCCTTGGAAACCCTATACGGAGTTGCTATTATTATTAACATAATAATCAATGATTATTAACACACTGGAGTTGACTCAGTAGCACTTAACAACAACAACAACCATGGCTGAGAAAGTCCTGGTGGCACAGCTAAGTTACATGTTGGGCTACGAACCATAAGGTCGGCAGTTTGAATCCACAGTCCTGCCATGGGAGAAAGATGAGGCTTTCTGCTCCTGTAAAGATTGACAGCCCTGGGAACCCTGTACAGGGTCGCTCTGTATTGGAACTGACTTGAAGGTACGTCACAGCAATGAGTTCGACTGTGACATCCACACCCAGGACTCCTATCTTCTCGTATGAACGTGAGATAAGAATGCTGTTGTTAATGCCGTTGAGTCGGTTCTGACTCATGTTCCCCAGGCTTTTTAAGTCTTTGCAGGATCAGAAAGTCTCATCTTTCTCCCATGGAGCAGCTGGTGGGCTCGAACTGTGAACCTTGGAATCACAGTCCAATGCTTATCATACAGAGCTACCATGCTCCCTGGGGATCAGAATAGGAAGTTAAAATGCAGAAAAAGAAGATAAAAAGAGACAATACTAAAGGGATGGTCATTTTGAGCGAGCAGATCGTGCTCCCAGGTCAGAATCGTCCAGTAGCCGTAGTTGTAGTCTTTCTGCATGCTCTGCCCTTTCACTCCCTTCCAAAGCTCACCAGCAGAAGTCCAATGAATCTGCCACATTCCTGAGATGGTGGCTGTCTGATGCAACAGCAAACGGAGGCATGGTTGCTGATGCTGCAACACTTAGTAATTTTGTACAAAAGTCATCCAGGGATTGCTGCAATTTTCCCAGAGTGAAAATAAACTCAAAAGAGATTGAGTTTATTGAATCCATAAATTGCCTCAATTACTTTGTGCCTCCTTCATGGTGTTCACTTGATTACTGATACTGCCCAGGGTCAAGTTATGTCCTTGGAATGAGGCAAAGAAACTTGATACACTGCTCATTTATAAAGGCTGAGGCAAGAGCAAGCTGGTATGAAGAGAAGGAGGGAAGGTGGCTTCTGGTCTGATTCTGCCCTCTAGGAGGGGTTTCTCAGCCTCAACACTACTGATGCTTGAGGCTGGAGAATTCTTTGTCTTGGGGGATGGGCGCTCTCCTATACATTGTAGGGTGTTTAGCTGCACCCTACTCACTGCATACCAATAGCATCCCCTTCCTGTTTGAAAGACCAAAAGTGCCCCAGACATTGCTAAGTGTCCCTGGGAGACACAAAATCACCCCTATTGAGAACCTGTAGGGAGAGACGCTGGAAGCAGTACCTGAATTTGTTGTTTGTCTCTTTTCTGAAAAACATCAACAAAGTCTGTGGTATTTGGGAACACACAATCTGTTTGGAGTCCAACTAACAGGGGAACTCAAAAATTAGAGAAACAGTCTGTTTTTTAAACCCAGAGAATGTGACATCATCAAGAAGCCACCTGGAGAGCGATAAATTAGAGTAGTAGGCATGCTGAAAGAAAAGAGGAGGAAGAGCAGAGCAGAGTGCAAGAGCTTCAGATTTAACCAATCACAGAGGTCTCCCCTTTACCCAAGATTCATCTCCCCATTCAGATGTCAAGGGAATGCTCCTTAAGAGTTGTGATGGTTAATTGTATGTGTCAACTTGACTTGGCTGTTGGTACCTAGTAGCTTGGTCAAATATTGTTGTGAAGGTATTCATATGTACCAACACTCTCTGGTGGTGCTGTAGGATAAACACTCAGCTGCTATCCACAAAGTCAGTAGTTCAAATCCATCAGCTGCTCTGAGGGAGACAATGAGGATTTCTGCTCCCTTAAGGATTTATACATGTAGAAAGCAAAAAGTCATTAAGAAGACAAAAAAGAAGGAAAAGGTCAAAATGGATGTCAAAAGAGATACGGAAACTTGCTTTCCAGCGTAGAAATGCTAAAGCAAATGGAAGAAATGAGATCCAAGAGCTGAACAGAAAATTTC